>NW_027467777.1:10078116-10175272 GCF_004210375.1 Tachypleus tridentatus | reverse complement strand
GACATTCTGGTAATGTTTATATAATAAATCAGAATTGTTTGTGACTACAGTTCTAAGAAGACATTCTGGTAATGTTTATATAATAAATAGAAATGATTTTGTGACAACAGTTCTGAAGACATTCTAGTAATGTTTATAAATAAATAAGAACTGTTTTGTGACACCAGTTCTGAAGACATTCTGTAATGTTTATATAATAAGAAATGACATTTGTGACTACCTGGTTCTAGAAGACATTCTAGTAATGTTTATATATAATAAATCAAAATAAACTTTTGGACCTCGTTCTGAAGACATTTGGTGATCATTTATATAATAAATAGAAATTACATTTTGTGTTACCGCAGTTCTAGAAGACATTCTGGTAATGTTTATATAATAAATAGAAATGACATTTTGTGACTACATGGTTCTTGAAGACATTCTGGTAATGTTTATATAATAAATAGAGCCCATTTTGTGACTACAGTTCTAGAAGACATTATTGTAATGTTTATATAATAAATAGAAATTACATTTTGATTCTACACGTTTCTGAAGACATTCCTTAATGTTTATATAATAAATAGAAATGACATTTTGTGACTACACAGTTTTGAAGACATTCTGGTAATGTTTATATAATAAATAGAAATGACATTTTGTGACTACATGGTTCTGAAGACATTCTGGTAATGTTTATATAATAAATAGAAATGACATTTTGACGGTTGAATGCCATTGGTAATGTTACATATTGTAATGCCCAAAGACATCTTTGTAATATACAAGGCAATTCTGAAGACATTCTGGTAATGTTTATATAATAAATAGAAATGTACATTTTGTGACTACAGTTTCTAGAAGACATTCTGGTAATGTTTATATAATAAATAGAAATGACATTTGTGACTGACAGTTCTGAAGACATTCTGGTAATGTTTATATAATAAATAGAAATGACATTTTGTGACACACACAGTTCTGAAGACATTCTGGTAATGTTTATATAATAAATAGAAATTACATTTTGTGACTACAGGTTCTGAAGACATTCTGGTAATGTTTATATAATAAATAGAAATGACATTTTGTGACTACAGTTCTGAAGACATTCTGGTAATGTTTATATAATAAATAGAAATGACATTTTGTGACTACACAGTTCTGAAGACATTCTGGTAATGTTTATATAATAAATAGAAATGACATTTTGTGACTACATGGTTCTGAAGACATTCTGGTAATGTTTATATAATAAATAGAAATGACATTTTGTGACTACACAGTTCTGAAGACATTCTGGTAATGTTTATATAATAAATAGAAATGACATTTTGTGACTACAGTTCTGAAGACATTCTGGTAATGTTTATATAATAAATAGAAATGACATTTTGTGACACAGTTCTGAAGACATTCTGGTAATGTTTATATAATAAATAGAAATTACATTTTGTGACTACACAGTTCTGAAGACATTCTGGTAATGTTTATATAATAAATAGAAATGACATTTTGTGACTACACGGTTCTGAAGACATTCTGGTAATGTTTATATAATAAATAGAAATTACATTTTGTGACTACACAGTTCTGAAGACATTCTGGTAATGTTTATATAATAAATAGAAATTACATTTTGTGACTACAGTTCTGAAGACATTCTGGTAATGTTTATATAATAAATAGAAATGACATTTTGTGACTACACGGTTCTGAAGACATTCTGGTAATGTTTATATAATAAATAGAAATTACATTTTGTGACTAACAGTTCTGAAGACATTCTGGTAATGTTTATATAATAAATAGAAATGACATTTTGTGACTACACGGTTCTGAAGACATTCTGGTAATGTTTATATAATAAATAGAAATGACATTTTGTGACTACACGGTTCTGAAGACATTCTGGTAATGTTTATATAATAAATAGAAATGACATTTTGTGACTACACGGTTCTGAAGACATTCTGGTAATGTTTATATAATAAATAGAAATGACATTTTGTGACTACACGGTTCTGAAGACATTCTGGTAATGTTTATATAATAAATAGAAATGACATTTTGTGACTACACGGTTCTGAAGACATTCTGGTAATGTTTATATAATAAATAGAAATGACATTTTGTGACTACACGGTTCTGAAGACATTCTGGTAATGTTTATATAATAAATAGAAATGACATTTTGTGACTACAGGTTCTGAAGACATTCTGGTAATGTTTATATAATAAATAGAAATGACATTTTGTGACTAACAGTTCTGAAGACATTCTGGTAATGTTTATATAATAAATAGAAATTGACATTTTGTGACACACAGTTCTGAAGACATTCTGGTAATGTTTATATAATAAATAGAAATGACATTTTGTGACTACACAGTTTTGAAGACATTCTGGTAATGTTTATATAATAAATAGAAATGACATTTTGTGACTACACAGTTTTGAAGACATTCTGGTAATGTTTATATAATAAATAGAAATTACATTTTGTGACTACACGGTTCTGAAGACATTCTGGTAATGTTTATATAATAAATAGAAATGACATTTTGTGACTACACAGTTCTGAAGACATTCTGGTAATGTTTATATAATAAATAGAAATGACATTTTGTGACAACAGTTCTGAAGACATTCTGGTAATGTTTATATAATAAATAGAAATGACATTTTGTGACTACAGTTCTGAAGACATTCTGGTAATGTTTATATAATAAATAGAAATACATTTTGTGACAACAGTTCTGAAGACATTCTGGTAATGTTTATATAATAAATAGAAATGACATTTTGTGACTACACGGTTCTGAAGACATTCTGGTAATGTTTATATAATAAATAGAAATGACATTTTGTGACAACAGTTCTGAAGACATTCTGGTAATGTTTATATAATAAATAGAAATGACATTTTGTGACTACACAGTTTTGAAGACATTCTGGTAATGTTTATATAATAAATAGAAATTACATTTTGTGACTACACAGTTTTGAAGACATTCTGGTAATGTTTATATAATAAATAGAAATTACATTTTGTGACTACACAGTTTTGAAGACATTCTGGTAATGTTTATATAATAAATAGAAATTACATTTTGTGACTACACGGTTCTGAAGACATTCTGGTAATGTTTATATAATAAATAGAAATTACATTTTGTGACTACACGGTTCTGAAGACATTCTGGTAATGTTTATATAATAAATAGAAATGACATTTTGTGACTACACAGTTTTGAAGACATTCTGGTAATGTTTATATAATAAATAGAAATTACATTTTGTGACTACACAGTTTTGAAGACATTCTGGTAATGTTTATATAATAAATAGAAATGACATTTTGTGACTACATGGTTCTGAAGACATTCTGGTAATGTTTATATAATAAATAGAAATTACATTTTGTGACTACACAGTTTTGAAGACATTCTGGTAATGTTTATATAATAAATAGAAATGACATTTTGTGACTACAGTTCTGAAGACATTCTGGTAATGTTTATATAATAAATAGAAATGACATTTTGTGACTACACAGTTCTGAAGACATTCTGGTAATGTTTATATAATAAATAGAAATGACATTTTGTGACTACACAGTTCTGAAGACATTCTGGTAATGTTTATATAATAAATAGAAATGACATTTTGTGACAACAGTTCTGAAGACATTCTGGTAATGTTTATATAATAAATAGAAATGACATTTTGTGACTACAGTTCTGAAGACATTCTGGTAATGTTTATATAATAAATAGAAATTACATTTTGTGACTACACGGTTCTGAAGACATTCTGGTAATGTTTATATAATAAATAGAAATTACATTTTGTGACTACACGGTTCTGAAGACATTCTGGTAATGTTTATATAATAAATAGAAATGACATTTTGTGACTACACGGTTCTGAAGACATTCTGGTAATGTTTATATAATAAATAGAAATGACATTTTGTGACTACAGTTCTGAAGACATTCTGGTAATGTTTATATAATAAATAGAAATGACATTTTGTGACTACACAGTTCTGAAGACATTCTGGTAATGTTTATATAATAAATAGAAATGACATTTTGTGACTACAGTTCTGAAGACATTCTGGTAATGTTTATATAATAAATAGAAATGACATTTTGTGACTACACGGTTCTGAAGACATTCTGGTAATGTTTATATAATAAATAGAAATGACATTCTTTGTTTATATAATAAATAGAAATGACATTTTGTGACAACAGTTCTGAAGACATTCTGGTAATGTTTATATAATAAATAGAAATGACATTTTGTGACTACACAGTTCTGAAGACATTCTGGTAATGTTTATATAATAAATAGAAATGACATTTTGTGACAACAGTTCTGAAGACATTCTGGTAATGTTTATATAATAAATAGAAATGACATTTTGTGACTACAGTTCTGAAGACATTCTGGTAATGTTTATATAATAAATAGAAATGACATTTTGTGACTACACGGTTCTGAAGACATTCTGGTAATGTTTATATAATAAATAGAAATGACATTTTGTGACTACACGGTTCTGAAGACATTCTGGTAATGTTTATATAATAAATAGAAATGACATTTTGTTACACGGTTCTGAAGACATTCTGGTAATGTTTATATAATAAATAGAAATGACACGGTTCTGAAGACATTCTGGTAATGTTTATATAATAAATAGAAATGACATTTTGTGACTAACAGTTCTGAAGACATTCTGGTAATGTTTATATAATAAATAGAAATGACATTTTGTGACAACAGTTCTGAAGACATTCTGGTAATGTTTATATAATAAATAGAAATGACATTTTGTGACAACAGTTCTGAAGACATTCTGGTAATGTTTATATAATAAATAGAAATGACATTTTGTGACTACACGGTTCTGAAGACATTCTGGTAATGTTTATATAATAAATAGAAATTACATTTTGTGACTACACGGTTCTGAAGACATTCTGGTAATGTTTATATAATAAATAGAAATTACATTTTGTGACTACAGTTCTGAAGACATTCTGGTAATGTTTATATAATAAATAGAAATTACATTTTGTGATTACACAGTTCTGAAGACATTCTGGTAATGTTTATATAATAAATAGAAATTACATTTTGTGACTACACAGTTCTGAAGACATTCTGGTAATGTTTATATAATAAATAGAAATTACATTTTGTGACTACACAGTTCTGAAGACATTCTGGTAATGTTTATATAATAAATAGAAATTACATTTTGTGACTACACAGTTCTGAAGACATTCTGGTAATGTTTATATAATAAATAGAAATGACATTTTGTGACTACACAGTTTTGAAGACATTCTGGTAATGTTTATATAATAAATAGAAATTACATTTTGTGACTACACAGTTTTGAAGACATTCTGGTAATGTTTATATAATAAATAGAAATGACATTTTGTGACTACACGGTTCTGAAGACATTCTGGTAATGTTTATATAATAAATAGAAATGACATTTTGTGACTACACGGTTCTGAAGACATTCTGGTAATGTTTATATAATAAATAGAAATGACATTTTGTGACTACACGGTTCTGAAGACATTCTGGTAATGTTTATATAATAAATAGAAATTACATTTTGTGACTACACGGTTCTGAAGACATTCTGGTAATGTTTATATAATAAATAGAAATGACATTTTGTGACTACACGGTTCTGAAGACATTCTGGTAATGTTTATATAATAAATAGAAATTACATTTTGTGACACACAGTTCTGAAGACATTCTGGTAATGTTTATATAATAAATAGAAATGACATTTTGTGACTACAGGTTCTGAAGACATTCTGGTAATGTTTATATAATAAATAGAAATTACATTTTGTGAATACACAGTTTTGAAGACATTCTGGTAATGTTTATATAATAAATAGAAATGACATTTTGTGACTACACGGTTCTGAAGACATTCTGGTAATGTTTATATAATAAATAGAAATGACATTTTGTGACTACAGTTCTGAAGACATTCTGGTAATGTTTATATAATAAATAGAAATGACATTTTGTGACTACACAGTTCTGAAGACATTCTGGTAATGTTTATATAATAAATAGAAATGACATTTTGTGACTACACAGTTTTGAAGACATTCTGGTAATGTTTATATAATAAATAGAAATGACATTTTGTGACTACACGGTTCTGAAGACATTCTGGTAATGTTTATATAATAAATAGAAATGACATTTTGTGACTACACGGTTCTGAAGACATTCTGGTAATGTTTATATAATAAATAGAAATGACATTTTGTGACTACACAGTTCTGAAGACATTCTGGTAATGTTTATATAATAAATAGAAATGACATTTTGTGACTACACGGTTCTGAAGACATTCTGGTAATGTTTATATAATAAATAGAAATGACATTTTGTGACAACAGTTCTGAAGACATTCTGGTAATGTTTATATAATAAATAGAAATGACATTTTGTGACAACAGTTCTGAAGACATTCTGGTAATGTTTATATAATAAATAGAAATGACATTTTGTGACTACACAGTTCTGAAGACATTCTGGTAATGTTTATATAATAAATAGAAATGACATTTTGTGACTACACAGTTCTGAAGACATTCTGGTAATGTTTATATAATAAATAGAAATGACATTTTGTGACAACAGTTCTGAAGACATTCTGGTAATGTTTATATAATAAATAGAAATTACATTTTGTGACAACAGTTCTGAAGACATTCTGGTAATGTTTATATAATAAATAGACATTTTGTGACTACACAGTTCTGAAGACATTCTGGTAATGTTTATATAATAAATAGAAATTACATTTTGTGACTACACAGTTCTGAAGACATTCTGGTAATGTTTATATAATAAATAGAAATTACATTTTGTGACTACACAGTTCTGAAGACATTCTGGTAATGTTTATATAATAAATAGAAATTACATTTTGTGACTACACAGTTCTGAAGACATTCTGGTAATGTTTATATAATAAATAGAAATGACATTTTGTGACACACAGTTCTGAAGACATTCTGGTAATGTTTATATAATAAATAGAAATGACATTTTGTGACTACACAGTTCTGAAGACATTCTGGTAATGTTTATATAATAAATAGAAATGACATTTTGTGACTACAGTTCTGAAGACATTCTGGTAATGTTTATATAATAAATAGAAATGACATTTTGTGACTACACAGTTCTGAAGACATTCTGGTAATGTTTATATAATAAATAGAAATTACATTTTGTGACTACACGGTTCTGAAGACATTCTGGTAATGTTTATATAATAAATAGAAATGAAGACATTTTGTGACTACACGGTTCTGAAGACATTCTGGTAATGTTTATATAATAAATAGAAATTACATTTTGTGACTACACGGTTCTGAAGACATTCTGGTAATGTTTATATAATAAATAGAAATGACATTTTGTGACTACACGGTTCTGAAGACATTCTGGTAATGTTTATATAATAAATAGAAATGACATTTTGTGACTACACAGTTTTGAAGACATTCTGGTAATGTTTATATAATAAATAGAAATGACATTTTGTGACTACACAGTTCTGAAGACATTCTGGTAATGTTTATATAATAAATAGAAATTACATTTTGTGACTACACGGTTCTGAAGACATTCTGGTAATGTTTATATAATAAATAGAAATGACATTTTGTGACTACAGGTTCTGAAGACATTCTGGTAATGTTTATATAATAAATAGAAATGACATTTTGTGACTACAGTTCTGAAGACATTCTGGTAATGTTTATATAATAAATAGAAATGACATTTTGTGACTACACGGTTCTGAAGACATTCTGGTAATGTTTATATAATAAATAGAAATGACATTTTGTGACAACAGTTCTGAAGACATTCTGGTAATGTTTATATAATAAATAGAAATGACATTTTGTGACTACATGGTTCTGAAGACATTCTGGTAATGTTTATATAATAAATAGAAATTACATTTTGTGACTACAGTTCTGAAGACATTCTGGTAATGTTTATATAATAAATAGAAATGACATTTTGTGACTACACAGTTCTGAAGACATTCTAGTAATGTTTATATAATAAATAGAAATGACATTTTGTGACTACACAGTTTTGAAGACATTCTGGTAATGTTTATATAATAAATAGAAATGACATTTTGTGACTACACGGTTCTGAAGACATTCTGGTAATGTTTATATAATAAATAGAAATTACATTTTGTGACTACACAGTTCTGAAGACATTCTGGTAATGTTTATATAATAAATAGAAATTACATTTTGTGACTACACAGTTTGAAGACATTCTGGTAATGTTTATATAATAAATAGAAATGACATTTTGTGACTACAGTTCTGAAGACATTCTGGTAATGTTTATATAATAAATAGAAATTACATTTTGTGACTACACAGTTCTGAAGACATTCTGGTAATGTTTATATAATAAATAGAAATGACATTTTGTGACTACACAGTTCTGAAGACATTCTGGTAATGTTTATATAATAAATAGAAATTACATTTTGTGACTACAAGTTCTGAAGACATTCTGGTAATGTTTATATAATAAATAGAAATTGACATTTTGTGACAACACGGTTCTGAAGACATTCTGGTAATGTTTATATAATAAATAGAAATGACATTTTGTGACTACACGGTTCTGAAGACATTCTGGTAATGTTTATATAATAAATAGAAATGACATTTTGTGACTACACGGTTCTGAAGACATTCTGGTAATGTTTATATAATAAATAGAAATGACATTTTGTGACTACAGTTCTGAAGACATTCTGGTAATGTTTATATAATAAATAGAAATGACATTTTGTGACAACAGTTCTGAAGACATTCTGGTAATGTTTATATAATAAATAGAAATGACATTTTGTGACTACACGGTTCTGAAGACATTCTGGTAATGTTTATATAATAAATAGAAATGACATTTTGTGACTACACGGTTCTGAAGACATTCTGGTAATGTTTATATAATAAATAGAAATTACATTTTGTGACTACACGGTTCTGAAGACATTCTGGTAATGTTTATATAATAAATAGAAATGACATTTTGTGACAACAGTTCTGAAGACATTCTGGTAATGTTTATATAATAAATAGAAATGACATTTTGTGACAACAGTTCTGAAGACATTCTGGTAATGTTTATATAATAAATAGAAATTACATTTTGTGACTACACAGTTCTGAAGACATTCTGGTAATGTTTATATAATAAATAGAAATGACATTTTGTGACTACACAGTTTTGAAGACATTCTGGTAATGTTTATATAATAAATAGAAATTACATTTTGTGACTACACGGTTCTGAAGACATTCTGGTAATGTTTATATAATAAATAGAAATTACATTTTGTGACTACACAGTTCTGAAGACATTCTGGTAATGTTTATATAATAAATAGAAATGACATTTTGTGACTACACGGTTCTGAAGACATTCTGGTAATGTTTATATAATAAATAGAAATGACATTTTGTGACTACACAGTTCTGAAGACATTCTGGTAATGTTTATATAATAAATAGAAATGACATTTTGTGACTACAGGTTCTGAAGACATTCTGGTAATGTTTATATAATAAATAGAAATGACATTTTGTGACTACACGGTTCTGAAGACATTCTGGTAATGTTTATATAATAAATAGAAATGACATTTTGTGACAACAGTTCTGAAGACATTCTGGTAATGTTTATATAATAAATAGAAATGACATTTTGTGACTACACGGTTCTGAAGACATTCTGGTAATGTTTATATAATAAATAGAAATGACATTTTGTGACTACAGTTCTGAAGACATTCTGGTAATGTTTATATAATAAATAGAAATGACATTTTGACACAGTTCTGAAGACATTCTGGTAATGTTTATATAATAAATAGAAATGACATTTTGTGACTACACGGTTCTGAAGACATTCTGGTAATGTTTATATAATAAATAGAAATTACATTTTGTGACTACATGGTTCTGAAGACATTCTGGTAATGTTTATATAATAAATAGAAATTACATTTTGTGACTGAAGACACGGTTCTGAAGACATTCTGGTAATGTTTATATAATAAATAGAAATGACATTTTGTGACTACACAGTTCTGAAGACATTCTGGTAATGTTTATATAATAAATAGAAATGACATTTTGTGACTACAGTTCTGAAGACATTCTGGTAATGTTTATATAATAAATAGAAATGACATTTTGTGACTACACGGTTCTGAAGACATTCTGGTAATGTTTATATAATAAATAGAAATGACATTTTGTGACTACACGGTTCTGAAGACATTCTGGTAATGTTTATATAATAAATAGAAATTACATTTTGTGACTACAGTTCTGAAGACATTCTGGTAATGTTTATATAATAAATAGAAATGACATTTTGTGACAACAGTTCTGAAGACATTCTGGTAATGTTTATATAATAAATAGAAATGACATTTTGTGACAACAGTTCTGAAGACATTCTGGTAATGTTTATATAATAAATAGAAATGACATTTTGTGACTACACAGTTCTGAAGACATTCTGGTAATGTTTATATAATAAATAGAAATGACATTTTGTGACTACAGGTTCTGAAGACATTCTGGTAATGTTTATATAATAAATAGAAATGACATTTTGTGACTACACAGTTCTGAAGACATTCTGGTAATGTTTATATAATAAATAGAAATGACATTTTGTGACAACAGTTCTGAAGACATTCTGGTAATGTTTATATAATAAATAGAAATTACATTTTGTGACTACACAGTTCTGAAGACATTCTGGTAATGTTTATATAATAAATAGAAATTACATTTTGTGACTACACAGTTCTGAAGACATTCTGGTAATGTTTATATAATAAATAGAAATTACATTTTGTGACTACACAGTTCTGAAGACATTCTGGTAATGTTTATATAATAAATAGAAATTACATTTTGTGACTACACAGTTCTGAAGACATTCTGGTAATGTTTATATAATAAATAGAAATGACATTTTGTGACTACACAGTTTTGAAGACATTCTGGTAATGTTTATATAATAAATAGAAATTACATTTTGTGACTACACGGTTCTGAAGACATTCTGGTAATGTTTATATAATAAATAGAAATGACATTTTGTGACTACACGGTTCTGAAGACATTCTGGTAATGTTTATATAATAAATAGAAATGACATTTTGTGACTACACGGTTCTGAAGACATTCTGGTAATGTTTATATAATAAATAGAAATGACATTTTGTGACTACACGGTTCTGAAGACATTCTGGTAATGTTTATATAATAAATAGAAATGACATTTTGTGACTACACGGTTCTGAAGACATTCTGGTAATGTTTATATAATAAATAGAAATGACATTTTGTGACTACACGGTTCTGAAGACATTCTGGTAATGTTTATATAATAAATAGAAATTACATTTTGTGACTACACAGTTTTGAAGACATTCTGGTAATGTTTATATAATAAATAGAAATTACATTTTGTGACAACAGTTCTGAAGACATTCTGGTAATGTTTATATAATAAATAGAAATGACATTTTGTGACTACACAGTTCTGAAGACATTCTGGTAATGTTTATATAATAAATAGAAATGACATTTTGTGACTACACAGTTCTGAAGACATTCTGGTAATGTTTATATAATAAATAGAAATTACATTTTGTGACTACACAGTTTTGAAGACATTCTGGTAATGTTTATATAATAAATAGAAATTACATTTTGTGACTACACGGTTCTGAAGACATTCTGGTAATGTTTATATAATAAATAGAAATGACATTTTGTGACTACACGGTTCTGAAGACATTCTGGTAATGTTTATATAATAAATAGAAATGACATTTTGTGACTACAGTTCTGAAGACATTCTGGTAATGTTTATATAATAAATAGAAATGACATTTTGTGACAACAGTTCTGAAGACATTCTGGTAATGTTTATATAATAAATAGAAATGACATTTTGTGACTACAGTTCTGAAGACATTCTGGTAATGTTTATATAATAAATAGAAATGACATTTTGTGACTACACAGTTCTGAAGACATTCTGGTAATGTTTATATAATAAATAGAAATGACATTTTGTGACTACACAGTTCTGAAGACATTCTGGTAATGTTTATATAATAAATAGAAATGACATTTTGTGACTACACGGTTCTGAAGACATTCTGGTAATGTTTATATAATAAATAGAAATGACATTTTGTGACTACACAGTTCTGAAGACATTCTGGTAATGTTTATATAATAAATAGAAATTACATTTTGTGACTACAGTTCTGAAGACATTCTGGTAATGTTTATATAATAAATAGAAATGACATTTTGTGACTACACAGTTCTGAAGACATTCTGGTAATGTTTATATAATAAATAGAAATGACATTTTGTGACTACACGGTTCTGAAGACATTCTGGTAATGTTTATATAATAAATAGAAATGACATTTTGTGACACAGTTCTGAAGACATTCTGGTAATGTTTATATAATAAATAGAAATGACATTTTGTGACTACACAGTTCTGAAGACATTCTGGTAATGTTTATATAATAAATAGAAATGACATTTTGTGAGTTCTGAAGACATTCTGGTAATGTTTATATAATAAATAGAAATGACATTTTGTGACTACACGGTTCTGAAGACATTCTGGTAATGTTTATATAATAAATAGAAATGACATTTTGTGACTACACAGTTCTGAAGACATTCTGGTAATGTTTATATAATAAATAGAAATGACATTTTGTGACAACAGTTCTGAAGACATTCTGGTAATGTTTATATAATAAATAGAAATGACATTTTGTGACAACAGTTTTGAAGACATTCTGGTAATGTTTATATAATAAATAGAAATGACATTTTGTGACTACACGGTTCTGAAGACATTCTGGTAATGTTTATATAATAAATAGAAATTACATTTTGTGACTACAGGTTCTGAAGACATTCTGGTAATGTTTATATAATAAATAGAAATGACATTTTGTGACTACAGTTCTGAAGACATTCTGGTAATGTTTATATAATAAATAGAAATGACATTTTGTGACAACAGTTCTGAAGACATTCTGGTAATGTTTATATAATAAATAGAAATGACATTTTGTGACTAACAGTTCTGAAGACATTCTGGTAATGTTTATATAATAGAAAAATACAGTTCTGAAGACATTACATTTTGTGACTACACAGTTCTGAAGACATTCTGGTAATGTTTATATAATAAATAGAAATGACATTTTGTGACTACACAGTTCTGAAGACATTCTGGTAATGTTTATATAATAAATAGAAATGACATTTTGTGACTACACAGTTCTGAAGACATTCTGGTAATGTTTATATAATAAATAGAAATTACATTTTGTGACTACACAGTTCTGAAGACATTCTGGTAATGTTTATATAATAAATAGAAATGACATTTTGTGACTACACAGTTTTGAAGACATTCTGGTAATGTTTATATAATAAATAGAAATGACATTTTGTGACTACACGGTTCTGAAGACATTCTGGTAATGTTTATATAATAAATAGAAATGACATTTTGTGACTACACAGTTCTGAAGACATTCTGGTAATGTTTATATAATAAATAGAAATGACATTTTGTGACTACAGTTCTGAAGACATTCTGGTAATGTTTATATAATAAATAGAAATTACATTTTGTGACTACACAGTTCTGAAGACATTCTGGTAATGTTTATATAATAAATAGAAATTACATTTTGTGACTACACAGTTTTGAAGACATTCTGGTAATGTTTATATAATAAATAGAAATTACATTTTGTGACTACACGGTTCTGAAGACATTCTGGTAATGTTTATATAATAAATAGAAATTACATTTTGTGACTACACGGTTCTGAAGACATTCTGGTAATGTTTATATAATAAATAGAAATGACATTTTGTGACTACACGGTTCTGAAGACATTCTGGTAATGTTTATATAATAAATAGAAATGACATTTTGTGACTACACGGTTCTGAAGACATTCTGGTAATGTTTATATAATAAATAGAAATGACATTTTGTGACTACACGGTTCTGAAGACATTCTGGTAATGTTTATATAATAAATAGAAATGACATTTTGTGACTACACGGTTCTGAAGACATTCTGGTAATGTTTATATAATAAATAGAAATGACATTTTGTGACTACACGGTTCTGAAGACATTCTGGTAATGTTTATATAATAAATAGAAATTACATTTTGTGACTACACAGTTCTGAAGACATTCTGGTAATGTTTATATAATAAATAGAAATGACATTTTGTGACAACAGTTCTGAAGACATTCTGGTAATGTTTATATAATAAATAGAAATGACATTTTGTGACTACAGTTCTGAAGACATTCTGGTAATGTTTATATAATAAATAGAAATGACATTTTGTGACAACAGTTCTGAAGACATTCTGGTAATGTTTATATAATAAATAGAAATGACATTTTGTGACAACAGTTCTGAAGACATTCTGGTAATGTTTATATAATAAATAGAAATGACATTTTGTGACTACACAGTTTTGAAGACATTCTGGTAATGTTTATATAATAAATAGAAATTACATTTTGTGACTACACAGTTCTGAAGACATTCTGGTAATGTTTATATAATAAATAGAAATTACATTTTGTGACTACACGGTTCTGAAGACATTCTGGTAATGTTTATATAATAAATAGAAATGACATTTTGTGACTACACAGTTCTGAAGACATTCTGGTAATGTTTATATAATAAATAGAAATGACATTTTGTGACAACAGTTCTGAAGACATTCTGGTAATGTTTATATAATAAATAGAAATGACATTTTGTGACAACAGTTCTGAAGACATTCTGGTAATGTTTATATAATAAATAGAAATGACATTTTGTGACTACACAGTTCTGAAGACATTCTGGTAATGTTTATATAATAAATAGAAATGACATTTTGTGACTACACAGTTCTGAAGACATTCTGGTAATGTTTATATAATAAATAGAAATTACATTTTGTGACTACACAGTTCTGAAGACATTCTGGTAATGTTTATATAATAAATAGAAATTACATTTTGTGACTACACAGTTCTGAAGACATTCTGGTAATGTTTATATAATAAATAGAAATTACATTTTGTGACTACACAGTTCTGAAGACATTCTGGTAATGTTTATATAATAAATAGAAATTACATTTTGTGACTACACAGTTTTGAAGACATTCTGGTAATGTTTATATAATAAATAGAAATTACATTTTGTGACTACACGGTTCTGAAGACATTCTGGTAATGTTTATATAATAAATAGAAATGACATTTTGTGACTACACAGTTCTGAAGACATTCTGGTAATGTTTATATAATAAATAGAAATGACATTTTGTGACTACACAGTTCTGAAGACATTCTGGTAATGTTTATATAATAAATAGAAATGACATTTTGTGACTACACGGTTCTGAAGACATTCTGGTAATGTTTATATAATAAATAGAAATGACATTTTGTGACTACACGGTTCTGAAGACATTCTGGTAATGTTTATATAATAAATAGAAATGACATTTTGTGACTACACGGTTCTGAAGACATTCTGGTAATGTTTATATAATAAATAGAAATGACATTTTGTGACTACAGTTCTGAAGACATTCTGGTAATGTTTATATAATAAATAGAAATTACATTTTGTGACTACACGGTTCTGAAGACATTCTGGTAATGTTTATATAATAAATAGAAATGACATTTTGTGACAACAGTTCTGAAGACATTCTGGTAATGTTTATATAATAAATAGAAATGACATTTTGTGACTACACAGTTCTGAAGACATTCTGGTAATGTTTATATAATAAATAGAAATGACATTTTGTGACTACACAGTTCTGAAG
Source organism: Tachypleus tridentatus (assembly GCF_004210375.1). Lineage (NCBI taxonomy): Eukaryota > Metazoa > Arthropoda > Merostomata > Xiphosura > Limulidae > Tachypleus > Tachypleus tridentatus. The sequence goes on along the minus strand of NW_027467777.1, from coordinate 10,159,229 downwards.
ACATTCTGGTAATGTTTATATAATAAATAGAAATGACATTTTGTGACTACACAGTTCTGAAGACATTCTGGTAATGTTTATATAATAAATAGAAATGACATTTTGTGACTACACAGTTCTGAAGACATTCTGGTAATGTTTATATAATAAATAGAAATTACATTTTGTGACTACACAGTTCTGAAGACATTCTGGTAATGTTTATATAATAAATAGAAATTACATTTTGTGACTACACAGTTCTGAAGACATTCTGGTAATGTTTATATAATAAATAGAAATTACATTTTGTGACTACACAGTTTTGAAGACATTCTGGTAATGTTTATATAATAAATAGAAATTACATTTTGTGACTACACGGTTCTGAAGACATTCTGGTAATGTTTATATAATAAATAGAAATGACATTTTGTGACTACACAGTTTTGAAGACATTCTGGTAATGTTTATATAATAAATAGAAATGACATTTTGTGACTACACGGTTCTGAAGACATTCTGGTAATGTTTATATAATAAATAGAAATGACATTTTGTGACTACACGGTTCTGAAGACATTCTGGTAATGTTTATATAATAAATAGAAATGACATTTTGTGACAACAGTTCTGAAGACATTCTGGTAATGTTTATATAATAAATAGAAATGACATTTTGTGACTACACAGTTCTGAAGACATTCTGGTAATGTTTATATAATAAATAGAAATGACATTTTGTGACTACACGGTTCTGAAGACATTCTGGTAATGTTTATATAATAAATAGAAATGACATTTTGTGACTACACGGTTCTGAAGACATTCTGGTAATGTTTATATAATAAATAGAAATGACATTTTGTGACTACAGTTCTGAAGACATTCTGGTAATGTTTATATAATAAATAGAAATGACATTTTGTGACAGTTCTGAAGACATTCTGGTAATGTTTATATAATAAATAGAAATGACATTTTGTGACTGACTACAGTTCTGAAGACATTCTGGTAATGTATAATAAATAGAAATGACATTTTGTAAGTTCTGAAGACATTCTGGTAATGTTTATATAATAAATGACATTTTGTGACTACACAGTTCTGAAGACATTCTGGTAATGTTTATATAATAAATAGAAATTACATTTTGTGACTACACAGTTTTGAAGACATTCTGGTAATGTTTATATAATAAATAGAAATTACATTTTGTGACTACACGGTTCTGAAGACATTCTGGTAATGTTTATATAATAAATAGAAATGACATTTTGTGACAACAGTTCTGAAGACATTCTGGTAATGTTTATATAATAAATAGAAATGACATTTTGTGACAACAGTTCTGAAGACATTCTGGTAATGTTTATATAATAAATAGAAATGACATTTTGTGACTACACAGTTCTGAAGACATTCTGGTAATGTTTATATAATAAATAGAAATGACATTTTGTGACTACACGGTTCTGAAGACATTCTGGTAATGTTTATATAATAAATAGAAATGACATTTTGTGACTACACGGTTCTGAAGACATTCTGGTAATGTTTATATAATAAATAGAAATTACATTTTGTGACTACACGGTTCTGAAGACATTCTGGTAATGTTTATATAATAAATAGAAATGACATTTTGTGACTACAGTTCTGAAGACATTCTGGTAATGTTTATATAATAAATAGAAATTACATTTTGTGACTACACAGTTCTGAAGACATTCTGGTAATGTTTATATAATAAATAGAAATGACATTTTGTGACTACACAGTTTTGAAGACATTCTGGTAATGTTTATATAATAAATAGAAATGACATTTTGTGACTACACGGTTCTGAAGACATTCTGGTAATGTTTATATAATAAATAGAAATGACATTTTGTGACTACACGGTTCTGAAGACATTCTGGTAATGTTTATATAATAAATAGAAATTACATTTTGTGACTACACGGTTCTGAAGACATTCTGGTAATGTTTATATAATAAATAGAAATGACATTTTGTGACAACAGTTCTGAAGACATTCTGGTAATGTTTATATAATAAATAGAAATTACATTTTGTGACAACAGTTCTGAAGACATTCTGGTAATGTTTATATAATAAATAGAAATGACATTTTGTGACTACAGTTCTGAAGACATTCTGGTAATGTTTATATAATAAATAGAAATGACATTTTGTGACTACATGGTTCTGAAGACATTCTGGTAATGTTTATATAATAAATAGAAATTACATTTTGTGACTACAGTTCTGAAGACATTCTGGTAATGTTTATATAATAAATAGAAATGACATTTTGTGACTACAGTTCTGAAGACATTCTGGTAATGTTTATATAATAAATAGAAATGACATTTTGTGACTACACAGTTTTGAAGACATTCTGGTAATGTTTATATAATAAATAGAAATGACATTTTGTGACTACACGGTTCTGAAGACATTCTGGTAATGTTTATATAATAAATAGAAATGACATTTTGTGACAACAGTTCTGAAGACATTCTGGTAATGTTTATATAATAAATAGAAATGACATTTTGTGACAACAGTTCTGAAGACATTCTGGTAATGTTTATATAATAAATAGAAATGACATTTTGTGACTACACAGTTCTGAAGACATTCTGGTAATGTTTATATAATAAATAGAAATGACATTTTGTGACTACACGGTTCTGAAGACATTCTGGTAATGTTTATATAATAAATAGAAATTACATTTTGTGACTACACGGTTCTGAAGACATTCTGGTAATGTTTATATAATAAATAGAAATTACATTTTGTGACTACACAGTTTTGAAGACATTCTGGTAATGTTTATATAATAAATAGAAATGACATTTTGTGACTACACAGTTTTGAAGACATTCTGGTAATGTTTATATAATAAATAGAAATGACATTTTGTGACTACACGGTTCTGAAGACATTCTGGTAATGTTTATATAATAAATAGAAATGACATTTTGTGACTACACGGTTCTGAAGACATTCTGGTAATGTTTATATAATAAATAGAAATGACATTTTGTGACTACACAGTTCTGAAGACATTCTGGTAATGTTTATATAATAAATAGAAATGACATTTTGTGACTACACAGTTCTGAAGACATTCTGGTAATGTTTATATAATAAATAGAAATGACATTTTGTGACTACACAGTTCTGAAGACATTCTGGTAATGTTTATATAATAAATAGAAATTACATTTTGTGACTACACAGTTCTGAAGACATTCTGGTAATGTTTATATAATAAATAGAAATTACATTTTGTGACTACACAGTTCTGAAGACATTCTGGTAATGTTTATATAATAAATAGAAATTACATTTTGTGACTACAGTTCTGAAGACATTCTGGTAATGTTTATATAATAAATAGAAATTACATTTTGTGACTACACGGTTCTGAAGACATTCTGGTAATGTTTATATAATAAATAGAAATTACATTTTGTGACTACACAGTTTTGAAGACATTCTGGTAATGTTTATATAATAAATAGAAATTACATTTTGTGACTACACAGTTCTGAAGACATTCTGGTAATGTTTATATAATAAATAGAAATGACATTTTGTGACTACACAGTTCTGAAGACATTCTGGTAATGTTTATATAATAAATAGAAATGACATTTTGTGACTACACAGTTCTGAAGACATTCTGGTAATGTTTATATAATAAATAGAAATGACATTTTGTGACACAGTTCTGAAGACATTCTGGTAATGTTTATATAATAAATAGAAATGACATTTTGTGACTACACAGTTTTGAAGACATTCTGGTAATGTTTATATAATAAATAGAAATTACATTTTGTGACTACACGGTTCTGAAGACATTCTGGTAATGTTTATATAATAAATAGAAATTACATTTTGTGACTACACGGTTCTGAAGACATTCTGGTAATGTTTATATAATAAATAGAAATTACATTTTGTGACTACACGGTTCTGAAGACATTCTGGTAATGTTTATATAATAAATAGAAATGACATTTTGTGACTACACAGTTCTGAAGACATTCTGGTAATGTTTATATAATAAATAGAAATGACATTTTGTGACTACAGTTCTGAAGACATTCTGGTAATGTTTATATAATAAATAGAAATGACATTTTGTGACTACACGGTTCTGAAGACATTCTGGTAATGTTTATATAATAAATAGAAATGACATTTTGTGAACAGTTCTGAAGACATTCTGGTAATGTTTATATAATAAATAGAAATGACATTTTGTGACTACACAGTTTTGAAGACATTCTGGTAATGTTTATATAATAAATAGAAATGACATTTTGTGACTACACGGTTCTGAAGACATTCTGGTAATGTTTATATAATAAATAGAAATGACATTTTGTGACTACAGTTCTGAAGACATTCTGGTAATGTTTATATAATAAATAGAAATGACATTTTGTGACTAACAGTTCTGAAGACATTCTGGTAATGTTTATATAATAAATAGAAATGACATTTTGTGACTACACAGTTCTGAAGACATTCTGGTAATGTTTATATAATAAATAGAAATGACATTTTGTGACTACACGGTTCTGAAGACATTCTGGTAATGTTTATATAATAAATAGAAATTACATTTTGTGACTACACAGTTTTGAAGACATTCTGGTAATGTTTATATAATAAATAGAAATTACATTTTGTGACTACACGGTTCTGAAGACATTCTGGTAATGTTTATATAATAAATAGAAAGACATTTTCTGTTCTGAAGACATTCTGGTAATGTTTATATAATAAATAGAAATGACATTTTGTGACATTTTGTGACTACAGTTCTGAAGACATTCTGGTAATGTTTATATAATAAATAGAAATGACATTTTGTGACTACACAGTTCTGAAGACATTCTGGTAATGTTTATATAATAAATAGAAATGACATTTTGTGACAACAGTTCTGAAGACATTCTGGTAATGTTTATATAATAAATAGAAATGACATTTTGTGACTACACGGTTCTGAAGACATTCTGGTAATGTTTATATAATAAATAGAAATTACATTTTGTGACTACACGGTTCTGAAGACATTCTGGTAATGTTTATATAATAAATAGAAATGACATTTTGTGACTACACAGTTCTGAAGACATTCTGGTAATGTTTATATAATAAATAGAAATGACATTTTGTGACAACAGTTCTGAAGACATTCTGGTAATGTTTATATAATAAATAGAAATGACATTTTGTGACTACACAGTTTTGAAGACATTCTGGTAATGTTTATATAATAAATAGAAATTACATTTTGTGACTACACAGTTTTGAAGACATTCTGGTAATGTTTATATAATAAATAGAAATTACATTTTGTGACTACACAGTTCTGAAGACATTCTGGTAATGTTTATATAATAAATAGAAATGACATTTTGTGACTACACAGTTCTGAAGACATTCTGGTAATGTTTATATAATAAATAGAAATTACATTTTGTGACTACACGGTTCTGAAGACATTCTGGTAATGTTTATATAATAAATAGAAATGACATTTTGTGACAACAGTTCTGAAGACATTCTGGTAATGTTTATATAATAAATAGAAATGACATTTTGTGACAACAGTTCTGAAGACATTCTGGTAATGTTTATATAATAAATAGAAATGACATTTTGTGACTACACGGTTCTGAAGACATTCTGGTAATGTTTATATAATAAATAGAAATGACATTTTGTGACTACACGGTTCTGAAGACATTCTGGTAATGTTTATATAATAAATAGAAATTACATTTTGTGACTACACGGTTCTGAAGACATTCTGGTAATGTTTATATAATAAATAGAAATGACATTTTGTGACAACAGTTCTGAAGACATTCTGGTAATGTTTATATAATAAATAGAAATTACATTTTGTGACAACAGTTCTGAAGACATTCTGGTAATGTTTATATAATAAATAGAAATGACATTTTGTGACTACACGGTTCTGAAGACATTCTGGTAATGTTTATATAATAAATAGAAATGACATTTTGTGACTACACGGTTCTGAAGACATTCTGGTAATGTTTATATAATAAATAGAAATTACATTTTGTGACTACACGGTTCTGAAGACATTCTGGTAATGTTTATATAATAAATAGAAATGACATTTTGTGACAACAGTTCTGAAGACATTCTGGTAATGTTTATATAATAAATAGAAATGACATTTTGTGACAACAGTTCTGAAGACATTCTGGTAATGTTTATATAATAAATAGAAATGACATTTTGTGACAACAGTTCTGAAGACATTCTGGTAATGTTTATATAATAAATAGAAATGACATTTTGTGACTACACGGTTCTGAAGACATTCTGGTAATGTTTATATAATAAATAGAAATTACATTTTGTGACTACAGTTCTGAAGACATTCTGGTAATGTTTATATAATAAATAGAAATTACATTTTGTGATTACACAGTTCTGAAGACATTCTGGTAATGTTTATATAATAAATAGAAATGACATTTTGTGACTACACAGTTTTGAAGACATTCTGGTAATGTTTATATAATAAATAGAAATGACATTTTGTGACTACACGGTTCTGAAGACATTCTGGTAATGTTTATATAATAAATAGAAATGACATTTTGTGACAACAGTTCTGAAGACATTCTGGTAATGTTTATATAATAAATAGAAATGACATTTTGTGACAACAGTTCTGAAGACATTCTGGTAATGTTTATATAATAAATAGAAATGACATTTTGTGACTACACGGTTCTGAAGACATTCTGGTAATGTTTATATAATAAATAGAAATTACATTTTGTGACTACACGGTTCTGAAGACATTCTGGTAATGTTTATATAATAAATAGAAATTACATTTTGTGACTACAGTTCTGAAGACATTCTGGTAATGTTTATATAATAAATAGAAATTACATTTTGTGACTACAGTTCTGAAGACATTCTGGTAATGTTTATATAATAAATAGAAATGACATTTTGTGACTACACGGTTCTGAAGACATTCTGGTAATGTTTATATAATAAATAGAAATGACATTTTGTGACTACACGGTTCTGAAGACATTCTGGTAATGTTTATATAATAAATAGAAATGACATTTTGTGACTACACAGTTTTGAAGACATTCTGGTAATGTTTATATAATAAATAGAAATTACATTTTGTGACTACACGGTTCTGAAGACATTCTAGTAATGTTTATATAATAAATAGAAATGACATTTTGTGACTAACAGTTCTGAAGACATTCTGGTAATGTTTATATAATAAATAGAAATGACATTTTGTGACTACACGGTTCTGAAGACATTCTGGTAATGTTTATATAATAAATAGAAATTACATTTTGTGACTACACGGTTCTGAAGACATTCTGGTAATGTTTATATAATAAATAGAAATTACATTTTGTGACTACACAGTTTTGAAGACATTCTGGTAATGTTTATATAATAAATAGAAATGACATTTTGTGACACACAGTTCTGAAGACATTCTGGTAATGTTTATATAATAAATAGAAATTACATTTTGTGACTACACAGTTCTGAAGACATTCTGGTAATGTTTATATAATAAATAGAAATTACATTTTGTGACTACACAGTTTTGAAGACATTCTGGTAATGTTTATATAATAAATAGAAATTACATTTTGTGACTACACAGTTTTGAAGACATTCTGGTAATGTTTATATAATAAATAGAAATTACATTTTGTGACTACACAGTTTTGAAGACATTCTGGTAATGTTTATATAATAAATAGAAATTACATTTTGTGACTACACGGTTCTGAAGACATTCTGGTAATGTTTATATAATAAATAGAAATGACATTTTGTGACTACACAGTTTTGAAGACATTCTGGTAATGTTTATATAATAAATAGAAATGACATTTTGTGACTACACAGTTTTGAAGACATTCTGGTAATGTTTATATAATAAATAGAAATGACATTTTGTGACTACACGGTTCTGAAGACATTCTGGTAATGTTTATATAATAAATAGAAATGACATTTTGTGACTACACGGTTCTGAAGACATTCTGGTAATGTTTATATAATAAATAGAAATTACATTTTGTGACTACACGGTTCTGAAGACATTCTGGTAATGTTTATATAATAAATAGAAATGACATTTTGTGACTACACAGTTCTGAAGACATTCTGGTAATGTTTATATAATAAATAGAAATTACATTTTGTGACTACACGGTTCTGAAGACATTCTGGTAATGTTTATATAATAAATAGAAATGACATTTTGTGACTACACGGTTCTGAAGACATTCTGGTAATGTTTATATAATAAATAGAAATGACATTTTGTGACTACACGGTTCTGAAGACATTCTGGTAATGTTTATATAATAAATAGAAATGACATTTTGTGACTACACGGTTCTGAAGACATTCTGGTAATGTTTATATAATAAATAGAAATGACATTTTGTGACTACAGTTCTGAAGACATTCTGGTAATGTTTATATAATAAATAGAAATTACATTTTGTGACTACACAGTTCTGAAGACATTCTGGTAATGTTTATATAATAAATAGAAATGACATTTTGTGACTACACGGTTCTGAAGACATTCTGGTAATGTTTATATAATAAATAGAAATTACATTTTGTGACTACAGTTCTGAAGACATTCTGGTAATGTTTATATAATAAATAGAAATTACATTTTGTGACTACACGGTTTTGAAAACATTCTAGTAATGTTTATATAATAAATAGAAATGACATTTTGTGACTACAGTTCTGAAGACATTCTGGTAATGTTTATATAATAAATAGAAATGACATTTTGTGACAACAGTTCTGAAGACATTCTGGTAATGTTTATATAATAAATAGAAATGACATTTTGTGACTACATGAAGACATTCTGGTAATGTTTATATAATAAATAGAAATGACATTTTGTGACAACAGTTCTGAAGACATTCTGGTAATGTTTATATAATAAATAGAAATGACATTTTGTGACTACACAGTTCTGAAGACATTCTGGTAATGTTTATATAATAAATAGAAATGACATTTTGTGACTACACGGTTCTGAAGACATTCTGGTAATGTTTATATAATAAATAGAAATGACATTTTGTGACTACACGGTTCTGAAGACATTCTGGTAATGTTTATATAATAAATAGAAATGACATTTTGTGACTACACGGTTCTGAAGACATTCTGGTAATGTTTATATAATAAATAGAAATTACATTTTGTGACAACAGTTCTGAAGACATTCTGGTAATGTTTATATAATAAATAGAAATTACATTTTGTGACTACAGTTCTGAAGACATTCTGGTAATGTTTATATAATAAATAGAAATTACATTTTGTGACTACACAGTTTTGAAGACATTCTGGTAATGTTTATATAATAAATAGAAATGACATTTTGTGACTACACAGTTTTGAAGACATTCTGGTAATGTTTATATAATAAATAGAAATTACATTTTGTGACTACACAGTTTTGAAGACATTCTGGTAATGTTTATATAATAAATAGAAATTACATTTTGTGACTACACGGTTCTGAAGACATTCTGGTAATGTTTATATAATAAATAGAAATGACATTTTGTGACTACACAGTTTTGAAGACATTCTGGTAATGTTTATATAATAAATAGAAATGACATTTTGTGACTACACAGTTCTGAAGACATTCTGGTAATGTTTATATAATAAATAGAAATGACATTTTGTGACTACACGGTTCTGAAGACATTCTGGTAATGTTTATATAATAAATAGAAATGACATTTTGTGACAACAGTTCTGAAGACATTCTGGTAATGTTTATATAATAAATAGAAATGACATTTTGTGACAACAGTTCTGAAGACATTCTGGTAATGTTTATATAATAAATAGAAATGACATTTTGTGACTACACAGTTCTGAAGACATTCTGGTAATGTTTATATAATAAATAGAAATGACATTTTGTGACTACACGGTTCTGAAGACATTCTGGTAATGTTTATATAATAAATAGAAATGACATTTTGTGACTACACGGTTCTGAAGACATTCTGGTAATGTTTATATAATAAATAGAAATTACATTTTGTGACTACACAGTTCTGAAGACATTCTGGTAATGTTTATATAATAAATAGAAATGACATTTTGTGACTACATGTTTATATAATAAATAGTGTGACTGAAGACATTCTGGTAATGTTTATATAATAAATAGAAATTACATTTTGTGACTACACAGTTCTGAAGACATTCTGGTAATGTTTATATAATAAATAGAAATGACATTTTGTGACTACAGTTCTGAAGACATTCTGGTAATGTTTATATAATAAATAGAAATGACATTTTGTGACTACAGTTCTGAAGACATTCTGGTAATGTTTATATAATAAATAGAAATGACATTTTGTGACTACACAGTTCTGAAGACATTCTGGTAATGTTTATATAATAAATAGAAATGACATTTTGTGACTACAGTTCTGAAGACATTCTGGTAATGTTTATATAATAAATAGAAATTACATTTTGTGACTACACGGTTCTGAAGACATTCTGGTAATGTTTATATAATAAATAGAAATGACATTTTGTGACTACAGTTCTGAAGACATTCTGGTAATGTTTATATAATAAATAGAAATGACATTTTGTGACAACAGTTCTGAAGACATTCTGGTAATGTTTATATAATAAATAGAAATGACATTTTGTGACAACAGTTCTGAAGACATTCTGGTAATGTTTATATAATAAATAGAAATGACATTTTGTGACAACAGTTCTGAAGACATTCTGGTAATGTTTATATAATAAATAGAAATGACATTTTGTGACTACACGGTTCTGAAGACATTCTGGTAATGTTTATATAATAAATAGAAATGACATTTTGTGACTACACGGTTCTGAAGACATTCTGGTAATGTTTATATAATAAATAGAAATTACATTTTGTGACTACACGGTTCTGAAGACATTCTGGTAATGTTTATATAATAAATAGAAATGACATTTTGTGACTACACGGTTCTGAAGACATTCTGGTAATGTTTATATAATAAATAGAAATGACATTTTGTGACAACAGTTCTGAAGACATTCTGGTAATGTTTATATAATAAATAGAAATGACATTTTGTGACAACAGTTCTGAAGACATTCTGGTAATGTTTATATAATAAATAGAAATGACATTTTGTGACTACATGGTATAATGAAGACATTCTGGTAATGTTTATATAATAAATAGAAATGACATTTTGTGACTACACAGTTCTGAAGACATTCTGGTAATGTTTATATAATAAATAGAAATGACATTTTGTGACTACACAGTTCTGAAGACATTCTGGTAATGTTTATATAATAAATAGAAATGACATTTTGTGACTACACAGTTCTGAAGACATTCTGGTAATGTTTATATAATAAATAGAAATACATTTTGTGACTACACAGTTCTGAAGACATTCTGGTAATGTTTATATAATAAATAGAAATTACATTTTGTGACTACACGGTTCTGAAGACATTCTGGTAATGTTTATATAATAAATAGAAATGACATTTTGTGACTACAGTTCTGAAGACATTCTGGTAATGTTTATATAATAAATAGAAATGACATTTTGTGACTACACGGTTCTGAAGACATTCTGGTAATGTTTATATAATAAATAGAAATGACATTTTGTGACTACACGGTTCTGAAGACATTCTGGTAATGTTTATATAATAAATAGAAATGACATTTTGTGACAACAGTTCTGAAGACATTCTGGTAATGTTTATATAATAAATAGAAATGACATTTTGTGACAACAGTTCTGAAGACATTCTGGTAATGTTTATATAATAAATAGAAATGACATTTTGTGACTACACAGTTTTGAAGACATTCTGGTAATGTTTATATAATAAATAGAAATTACATTTTGTGACTACACGGTTCTGAAGACATTCTGGTAATGTTTATATAATAAATAGAAATGACATTTTGTGACTACAGTTCTGAAGACATTCTGGTAATGTTTATATAATAAATAGAAATGACATTTTGTGACTACAGTTCTGAAGACATTCTGGTAATGTTTATATAATAAATAGAAATTACACAGTTCTGAAGACATTCTGGTAATGTTTATATAATAAATAGAAATTACATTTTGTGACTACACAGTTCTGAAGACATTCTGGTAATGTTTATATAATAAATAGAAATTACATTTTGTGACTACACAGTTCTGAAGACATTCTGGTAATGTTTATATAATAAATAGAAATTACATTTTGTGACTACACGGTTCTGAAGACATTCTGGTAATGTTTATATAATAAATAGAAATGACATTTTGTGACTAACAGTTCTGAAGACATTCTGGTAATGTTTATATAATAAATAGAAATGACATTTTGTGACAACAGTTCTGAAGACATTCTGGTAATGTTTATATAATAAATAGAAATGACATTTTGTGACTACACAGTTCTGAAGACATTCTGGTAATGTTTATATAATAAATAGAAATGACATTTTGTGACTACACAGTTCTGAAGACATTCTGGTAATGTTTATATAATAAATAGAAATTACATTTTGTGACTACACAGTTCTGAAGACATTCTGGTAATGTTTATATAATAAATAGAAATGACATTTTGTGACTACACAGTTCTGAAGACATTCTGGTAATGTTTATATAATAAATAGAAATTGACATTTTGTGACTACACGGTTCTGAAGACATTCTGGTAATGTTTATATAATAAATAGAAATGACATTTTGTGACTACACGGTTCTGAAGACATTCTGGTAATGTTTATATAATAAATAGAAATTACATTTTGTGACTACACGGTTCTGAAGACATTCTGGTAATGTTTATATAATAAATAGAAATGACATTTTGTGACTACACAGTTTTGAAGACATTCTGGTAATGTTTATATAATAAATAGAAATGACATTTTGTGACTACACGGTTCTGAAGACATTCTGGTAATGTTTATATAATAAATAGAAATGACATTTTGTGACTACACGGTTCTGAAGACATTCTGGTAATGTTTATATAATAAATAGAAATGACATTTTGTGACTACACGGTTCTGAAGACATTCTGGTAATGTTTATATAATAAATAGAAATGACATTTTGTGACTACACGGTTCTGAAGACATTCTGGTAATGTTTATATAATAAATAGAAATGACATTTTGTGACTACACAGTTCTGAAGACATTCTGGTAATGTTTATATAATAAATAGAAATGACATTTTGTGACTACACAGTTCTGAAGACATTCTGGTAATGTTTATATAATAAATAGAAATGACATTTTGTGACTACAGTTCTGAAGACATTCTGGTAATGTTTATATAATAAATAGAAATTACATTTTGTGACTACACGGTTCTGAAGACATTCTGGTAATGTTTATATAATAAATAGAAATGACATTTTGTGAACAGTTCTGAAGACATTCTGGTAATGTTTATATAATAAATAGAAATGACATTTTGTGACTACACAGTTCTGAAGACATTCTGGTAATGTTTATATAATAAATAGAAATGACATTTTGTGACTACACAGTTCTGAAGACATTCTGGTAATGTTTATATAATAAATAGAAATTACATTTTGTGACTACACAGTTCTGAAGACATTCTGGTAATGTTTATATAATAAATAGAAATGACATTTTGTGACTACACGGTTCTGAAGACATTCTGGTAATGTTTATATAATAAATAGAAATGACATTTTGTGACAACAGTTCTGAAGACATTCTGGTAATGTTTATATAATAAATAGAAATGACATTTTGTGACAACAGTTCTGAAGACATTCTGGTAATGTTTATATAATAAATAGAAATGACATTTTGTGACTACACAGTTCTGAAGACATTCTGGTAATGTTTATATAATAAATAGAAATGACATTTTGTGACTACACAGTTCTGAAGACATTCTGGTAATGTTTATATAATAAATAGAAATTACATTTTGTGACTACACAGTTCTGAAGACATTCTGGTAATGTTTATATAATAAATAGAAATTACATTTTGTGACTACACAGTTCTGAAGACATTCTGGTAATGTTTATATAATAAATAGAAATTACATTTTGTGACTACACAGTTCTGAAGACATTCTGGTAATGTTTATATAATAAATAGAAATTACATTTTGTGACTACACAGTTCTGAAGACATTCTGGTAATGTTTATATAATAAATAGAAATGACATTTTGTGACTACACAGTTCTGAAGACATTCTGGTAATGTTTATATAATAAATAGAAATGACATTTTGTGACTACACGGTTCTGAAGACATTCTGGTAATGTTTATATAATAAATAGAAATGACATTTTGTGACTACACGGTTCTGAAGACATTCTGGTAATGTTTATATAATAAATAGAAATGACATTTTGTGACTACACAGTTCTGAAGACATTCTGGTAATGTTTATATAATAAATAGAAATGACATTTTGTGACTACACGGTTCTGAAGACATTCTGGTAATGTTTATATAATAAATAGAAATGACATTTTGTGACTACACGGTTCTGAAGACATTCTGGTAATGTTTATATAATAAATAGAAATGACATTTTGTGACTACACGGTTCTGAAGACATTCTGGTAATGTTTATATAATAAATAGAAATGACATTTTGTGACTACAGTTCTGAAGACATTCTGGTAATGTTTATATAATAAATAGAAATGACATTTTGTGACTACACAGTTCTGAAGACATTCTGGTAATGTTTATATAATAAATAGAAATGACATTTTGTGACTACACGGTTCTGAAGACATTCTGGTAATGTTTATATAATAAATAGAAATGACATTTTGTGACTACAGTTCTGAAGACATTCTGGTAATGTTTATATAATAAATAGAAATGACATTTTGTGACAACAGTTCTGAAGACATTCTGGTAATGTTTATATAATAAATAGAAATGACATTTTGTGACAACAGTTCTGAAGACATTCTGGTAATGTTTATATAATAAATAGAAATTACATTTTGTGACTACACAGTTTTGAAGACATTCTGGTAATGTTTATATAATAAATAGAAATTACATTTTGTGACTACACGGTTCTGAAGACATTCTGGTAATGTTTATATAATAAATAGAAATTACATTTTGTGACTACACGGTTCTGAAGACATTCTGGTAATGTTTATATAATAAATAGAAATTACATTTTGTGACTACACAGTTTTGAAGACATTCTGGTAATGTTTATATAATAAATAGAAATTACATTTTGTGACTACACGGTTCTGAAGACATTCTGGTAATGTTTATATAATAAATAGAAATGACATTTTGTGACTACACAGTTTTGAAGACATTCTGGTAATGTTTATATAATAAATAGAAATGACATTTTGTGACTACAGTTCTGAAGACATTCTGGTAATGTTTATATAATAAATAGAAATTACATTTTGTGACTACACAGTTCTGAAGACATTCTGGTAATGTTTATATAATAAATAGAAATTACATTTTGTGACTACACAGTTCTGAAGACAGAAATGACATTTTGTGACTACACGGTTCTGAAGACATTCTGGTAATGTTTATATAATAAATAGAAATGACATTTTGTGACTACACGGTTCTGAAGACATTCTGGTAATGTTTATATAATAAATAGAAATGACATTTTGTGACTACAGTTCTGAAGACATTCTGGTAATGTTTATATAATAAATAGAAATGACATTTTGTGACACACAGTTCTGAAGACATTCTGGTAATGTTTATATAATAAATAGAAATGACATTTTGTGACTACACGGTTCTGAAGACATTCTGGTAATGTTTATATAATAAATAGAAATTACATTTTGTGACTACACGGTTCTGAAGACATTCTGGTAATGTTTATATAATAAATAGAAATGACATTTTGTGACTACACAGTTCTGAAGACATTCTGGTAATGTTTATATAATAAATAGAAATTACATTTTGTGAATACACAGTTTTGAAGACATTCTGGTAATGTTTATATAATAAATAGAAATGACATTTTGTGACTACACGGTTCTGAAGACATTCTGGTAATGTTTATATAATAAATAGAAATGACATTTTGTGACTACACGGTTCTGAAGACATTCTGGTAATGTTTATATAATAAATAGAAATTACATTTTGTGACTACACGGTTCTGAAGACATTCTGGTAATGTTTATATAATAAATAGAAATGACATTTTGTGACTACACAGTTCTGAAGACATTCTGGTAATGTTTATATAATAAATAGAAATGACATTTTGTGACAACAGTTCTGAAGACATTCTGGTAATGTTTATATAATAAATAGAAATTACATTTTGTGACTACACAGTTTTGAAGACATTCTGGTAATGTTTATATAATAAATAGAAATTACATTTTGTGACTACACAGTTTTGAAGACATTCTGGTAATGTTTATATAATAAATAGAAATGACATTTTGTGACTACACGGTTCTGAAGACATTCTGGTAATGTTTATATAATAAATAGAAATTACATTTTGTGACTACAGTTCTGAAGACATTCTGGTAATGTTTATATAATAAATAGAAATTACATTTTGTGACTACACGGTTTTGAAGACATTCTAGTAATGTTTATATAATAAATAGAAATGACATTTTGTGACAACAGTTCTGAAGACATTCTGGTAATGTTTATATAATAAATAGAAATGACATTTTGTGACAACAGTTCTGAAGACATTCTGGTAATGTTTATATAATAAATAGAAATGACATTTTGTGACAACAGTTCTGAAGACATTCTGGTAATGTTTATATAATAAATAGAAATGACATTTTGTGACAACAGTTCTGAAGACATTCTGGTAATGTTTATATAATAAATAGAAATGACATTTTGTGACAACAGTTCTGAAGACATTCTGGTAATGTTTATATAATAAATAGAAATGACATTTTGTGACTACACGGTTCTGAAGACATTCTGGTAATGTTTATATAATAAATAGAAATTACATTTTGTGACTACACAGTTTTGAAGACATTCTGGTAATGTTTATATAATAAATAGAAATTACATTTTGTGACTACACTGAAGTTCTGTTTATATAATAAATAGACATTTTGTGACTTGAAGACATTCTGGTAATGTTTATATAATAAATAGAAATGACATTTTGTGACTACACAGTTTTGAAGACATTCTGGTAATGTTTATATAATAAATAGAAATGACATTTTGTGACTACACGGTTCTGAAGACATTCTGGTAATGTTTATATAATAAATAGAAATGACATTTTGTGACTACACGGTTCTGAAGACATTCTGGTAATGTTTATATAATAAATAGAAATTACATTTTGTGACTACACGGTTCTGAAGACATTCTGGTAATGTTTATATAATAAATAGAAATGACATTTTGTGACAACAGTTCTGAAGACATTCTGGTAATGTTTATATAATAAATAGAAATGACATTTTGTGACAACAGTTCTGAAGACATTCTGGTAATGTTTATATAATAAATAGAAATGACATTTTGTGACTACACAGTTCTGAAGACATTCTGGTAATGTTTATATAATAAATAGAAATGACATTTTGTGACTACAGTTCTGAAGACATTCTGGTAATGTTTATATAATAAATAGAAATTACATTTTGTGACTACACGGTTCTGAAGACATTCTGGTAATGTTTATATAATAAATAGAAATTACATTTTGTGACTACACAGTTTTGAAGACATTCTGGTAATGTTTATATAATAAATAGAAATTACATTTTGTGACTACACAGTTCTGAAGACATTCTGGTAATGTTTATATAATAAATAGAAATGACATTTTGTGACTACACGGTTCTGAAGACATTCTGGTAATGTTTATATAATAAATAGAAATGACATTTTGTGACTACACGGTTCTGAAGACATTCTGGTAATGTTTATATAATAAATAGAAATGACATTTTGTGACTACAGTTCTGAAGACATTCTGGTAATGTTTATATAATAAATAGAAATGACATTTTGTGACTACAGTTCTGAAGACATTCTGGTAATGTTTATATAATAAATAGAAATGACATTTTGTGACTACACAGTTCTGAAGACATTCTGGTAATGTTTATATAATAAATAGAAATTACATTTTGTGACTACACAGTTTTGAAGACATTCTGGTAATGTTTATATAATAAATAGAAATTACATTTTGTGACTACACGGTTCTGAAGACATTCTGGTAATGTTTATATAATAAATAGAAATGACATTTTGTGACTACACGGTTCTGAAGACATTCTGGTAATGTTTATATAATAAATAGAAATGACATTTTGTGACTACACGGTTCTGAAGACATTCTGGTAATGTTTATATAATAAATAGAAATGACATTTTGTGACTACACAGTTCTGAAGACATTCTGGTAATGTTTATATAATAAATAGAAATGACATTTTGTGACAACAGTTCTGAAGACATTCTGGTAATGTTTATATAATAAATAGAAATGACATTTTGTGACAACAGTTCTGAAGACATTCTGGTAATGTTTATATAATAAATAGAAATGACATTTTGTGACTACACAGTTCTGAAGACATTCTGGTAATGTTTATATAATAAATAGAAATTACATTTTGTGACTACACAGTTTTGAAGACATTCTGGTAATGTTTATATAATAAATAGAAATTACATTTTGTGACTACACGGTTCTGAAGACATTCTGGTAATGTTTATATAATAAATAGAAATGACATTTTGTGACTACACAGTTCTGAAGACATTCTGGTAATGTTTATATAATAAATAGAAATTACATTTTGTGACTACACGGTTCTGAAGACATTCTGGTAATGTTTATATAATAAATAGAAATGACATTTTGTGACTACACAGTTCTGAAGACATTCTGGTAATGTTTATATAATAAATAGAAATTACATTTTGTGACTACACAGTTCTGAAGACATTCTGGTAATGTTTATATAATAAATAGAAATGACATTTTGTGACTACACAGTTCTGAAGACATTCTGGTAATGTTTATATAATAAATAGAAATTACATTTTGTGACTACACAGTTCTGAAGACATTCTGGTAATGTTTATATAATAAATAGAAATAGACATTTTGTGACTACACGGTTCTGAAGACATTCTGGTAATGTTTATATAATAAATAGAAATGACATTTTGTGACTACACGGTTCTGAAGACATTCTGGTAATGTTTATATAATAAATAGAAATGACATTTTGTGACTACACGGTTCTGAAGACATTCTGGTAATGTTTATATAATAAATAGACATTTTGTGACACGGTTCTGAAGACATTCTGGTAATGTTTATATAATAAATAGAAATGACATTTTGTGACTACACGGTTCTGAAGACATTCTGGTAATGTTTATATAATAAATAGAAATGACATTTTGTGACTACACGGTTCTGAAGACA
The DNA here is from genome assembly GCF_004210375.1 of Tachypleus tridentatus. NCBI lineage: Eukaryota > Metazoa > Arthropoda > Merostomata > Xiphosura > Limulidae > Tachypleus > Tachypleus tridentatus. The sequence goes on along the minus strand of NW_027467777.1, from coordinate 10,139,636 downwards.
TTCTGGTAATGTTTATATAATAAATAGAAATTACATTTTGTGACTACACGGTTCTGAAGACATTCTGGTAATGTTTATATAATAAATAGAAATGACATTTTGTGACTACACGGTTCTGAAGACATTCTGGTAATGTTTATATAATAAATAGAAATGACATTTTGTGACAACAGTTCTGAAGACATTCTGGTAATGTTTATATAATAAATAGAAATTACATTTTGTGACTACACAGTTCTGAAGACATTCTGGTAATGTTTATATAATAAATAGAAATTACATTTTGTGACTACACGGTTCTGAAGACATTCTGGTAATGTTTATATAATAAATAGAAATTACATTTTGTGACTACACGGTTCTGAAGACATTCTGGTAATGTTTATATAATAAATAGAAATTACATTTTGTGACTACACAGTTCTGAAGACATTCTGGTAATGTTTATATAATAAATAGAAATTACATTTTGTGACTACACGGTTCTGAAGACATTCTGGTAATGTTTATATAATAAATAGAAATGACATTTTGTGACAACAGTTCTGAAGACATTCTGGTAATGTTTATATAATAAATAGAAATGACATTTTGTGACAACAGTTCTGAAGACATTCTGGTAATGTTTATATAATAAATAGAAATGACATTTTGTGACAACAGTTCTGAAGACATTCTGGTAATGTTTATATAATAAATAGAAATGACATTTTGTGACAACAGTTCTGAAGACATTCTGGTAATGTTTATATAATAAATAGAAATGACATTTTGTGACAACAGTTCTGAAGACATTCTGGTAATGTTTATATAATAAATAGAAATGACATTTTGTGACTACACGGTTCTGAAGACATTCTGGTAATGTTTATATAATAAATAGAAATTACATTTTGTGACTACACGGTTCTGAAGACATTCTGGTAATGTTTATATAATAAATAGAAATTACATTTTGTGACTACACGGTTCTGAAGACATTCTGGTAATGTTTATATAATAAATAGAAATGACATTTTGTGACAACAGTTCTGAAGACATTCTGGTAATGTTTATATAATAAATAGAAATGACATTTTGTGACTACACGGTTCTGAAGACATTCTGGTAATGTTTATATAATAAATAGAAATGACATTTTGTGACTACACGGTTCTGAAGACATTCTGGTAATGTTTATATAATAAATAGAAATTACATTTTGTGACTACACGGTTCTGAAGACATTCTGGTAATGTTTATATAATAAATAGAAATGACATTTTGTGACAACAGTTCTGAAGACATTCTGGTAATGTTTATATAATAAATAGAAATTACATTTTGTGACAACAGTTCTGAAGACATTCTGGTAATGTTTATATAATAAATAGAAATGACATTTTGTGACTACACGGTTCTGAAGACATTCTGGTAATGTTTATATAATAAATAGAAATGACATTTTGTGACTACACGGTTCTGAAGACATTCTGGTAATGTTTATATAATAAATAGAAATGACATTTTGTGACTACACGGTTCTGAAGACATTCTGGTAATGTTTATATAATAAATAGAAATTACATTTTGTGACTACAGTTCTGAAGACATTCTGGTAATGTTTATATAATAAATAGAAATTACATTTTGTGACTACACGGTTCTGAAGACATTCTGGTAATGTTTATATAATAAATAGAAATGACATTTTGTGACTACACGGTTCTGAAGACATTCTGGTAATGTTTATATAATAAATAGAAATGACATTTTGTGACTACACGGTTCTGAAGACATTCTGGTAATGTTTATATAATAAATAGAAATGACATTTTGTGACAACAGTTCTGAAGACATTCTGGTAATGTTTATATAATAAATAGAAATGACATTTTGTGACAACAGTTCTGAAGACATTCTGGTAATGTTTATATAATAAATAGAAATGACATTTTGTGACAACAGTTCTGAAGACATTCTGGTAATGTTTATATAATAAATAGAAATGACATTTTGTGACTACAGTTCTGAAGACATTCTGGTAATGTTTATATAATAAATAGAAATTACATTTTGTGACTACAGTTCTGAAGACATTCTGGTAATGTTTATATAATAAATAGAAATGACATTTTGTGACTACACGGTTCTGAAGACATTCTGGTAATGTTTATATAATAAATAGAAATGACATTTTGTGACAACAGTTCTGAAGACATTCTGGTAATGTTTATATAATAAATAGAAATGACATTTTGTGACTACAGTTCTGAAGACATTCTGGTAATGTTTATATAATAAATAGAAATTACATTTTGTGAATACACAGTTTTGAAGACATTCTGGTAATGTTTATATAATAAATAGAAATGACATTTTGTGACTACACGGTTCTGAAGACATTCTGGTAATGTTTATATAATAAATAGAAATTACATTTTGTGACTACAGTTCTGAAGACATTCTGGTAATGTTTATATAATAAATAGAAATGACATTTTGTGACAACAGTTCTGAAGACATTCTGGTAATGTTTATATAATAAATAGAAATGACATTTTGTGACAACAGTTCTGAAGACATTCTGGTAATGTTTATATAATAAATAGAAATGACATTTTGTGACTACACGGTTCTGAAGACATTCTGGTAATGTTTATATAATAAATAGAAATGACATTTTGTGACAACAGTTCTGAAGACATTCTGGTAATGTTTATATAATAAATAGAAATGACATTTTGTGACAACAGTTCTGAAGACATTCTGGTAATGTTTATATAATAAATAGAAATGACATTTTGTGACAACAGTTCTGAAGACATTCTGGTAATGTTTATATAATAAATAGAAATGACATTTTGTGACTACACGGTTCTGAAGACATTCTGGTAATGTTTATATAATAAATAGAAATGACATTTTGTGACTACACGGTTCTGAAGACATTCTGGTAATGTTTATATAATAAATAGAAATTACATTTTGTGACTACACGGTTCTGAAGACATTCTGGTAATGTTTATATAATAAATAGAAATGACATTTTGTGACTACACAGTTTTGAAGACATTCTGGTAATGTTTATATAATAAATAGAAATGACATTTTTGTGACAACAGTTCTGAAGACATTCTGGTAATGTTTATATAATAAATAGAAATTACATTTTGTGACTACACAGTTTTGAAGACATTCTGGTAATGTTTATATAATAAATAGAAATTACATTTTGTGACTACACGGTTCTGAAGACATTCTGGTAATGTTTATATAATAAATAGAAATTACATTTTGTGACTACAGTTCTGAAGACATTCTGGTAATGTTTATATAATAAATAGAAATTACATTTTGTGACTACACGGTTTTGAAAACATTCTGGTAATGTTTATATAATAAATAGAAATGACATTTTGTGACAACAGTTCTGAAGACATTCTGGTAATGTTTATATAATAAATAGAAATGACATTTTGTGACAACAGTTCTGAAGACATTCTGGTAATGTTTATATAATAAATAGAAATGACATTTTGTGACTACATGGTTCTGAAGACATTCTGGTAATGTTTATATAATAAATAGAAATGACATTTTGTGACTACATGGTTCTGAAGACATTCTGGTAATGTTTATATAATAAATAGAAATGACATTTTGTGACAACAGTTCTGAAGACATTCTGGTAATGTTTATATAATAAATAGAAATGACATTTTGTGACAACAGTTCTGAAGACATTCTGGTAATGTTTATATAATAAATAGAAATGACATTTTGTGACTACACGGTTCTGAAGACATTCTGGTAATGTTTATATAATAAATAGAAATGACATTTTGTGACTACATGGTTCTGAAGACATTCTGGTAATGTTTATATAATAAATAGAAATTACATTTTGTGACTACACGGTTCTGAAGACATTCTGGTAATGTTTATATAATAAATAGAAATTACATTTTGTGACTACACGGTTTTGAAGACATTCTAGTAATGTTTATATAATAAATAGAAATGACATTTTGTGACAACAGTTCTGAAGACATTCTGGTAATGTTTATATAATAAATAGAAATGACATTTTGTGACTACACAGTTTTGAAGACATTCTGGTAATGTTTATATAATAAATAGACATTTTGTGACACGGTTCTGAAGACATTCTGGTAATGTTTATATAATAAATAGAAATGACATTTTGTGACTACAGTTCTGAAGACATTCTGGTAATGTTTATATAATAAATAGAAATGACATTTTGTGACAACAGTTCTGAAGACATTCTGGTAATGTTTATATAATAAATAGAAATGACATTTTGTGACTACACTGAAGTTCTGAAGACATTCTGGTAATGTTTATATAATAAATAGAAATGACATTTTGTGACTACATGGTTCTGAAGACATTCTGGTAATGTTTATATAATAAATAGAAATTACATTTTGTGACTACAGTTCTGAAGACATTCTGGTAATGTTTATATAATAAATAGAAATTACATTTTGTGACAACAGTTCTGAAGACATTCTGGTAATGTTTATATAATAAATAGAAATGACATTTTGTGACTACACGGTTCTGAAGACATTCTGGTAATGTTTATATAATAAATAGAAATGACATTTTGTGACTACACGGTTCTGAAGACATTCTGGTAATGTTTATATAATAAATAGAAATTACATTTTGTGACTACACAGTTCTGAAGACATTCTGGTAATGTTTATATAATAAATAGAAATGACATTTTGTGACAACAGTTCTGAAGACATTCTGGTAATGTTTATATAATAAATAGAAATGACATTTTGTGACAACAGTTCTGAAGACATTCTGGTAATGTTTATATAATAAATAGAAATGACATTTTGTGACTACACGGTTCTGAAGACATTCTGGTAATGTTTATATAATAAATAGAAATGACATTTTGTGACTACATGGTTCTGAAGACATTCTGGTAATGTTTATATAATAAATAGAAATTACATTTTGTGACTACACGGTTCTGAAGACATTCTGGTAATGTTTATATAATAAATAGAAATGACATTTTGTGACAACAGTTCTGAAGACATTCTGGTAATGTTTATATAATAAATAGAAATGACATTTTGTGACAACAGTTCTGAAGACATTCTGGTAATGTTTATATAATAAATAGAAATGACATTTTGTGACTACATGGTTCTGAAGACATTCTGGTAATGTTTATATAATAAATAGAAATGACATTTTGTGACAACAGTTCTGAAGACATTCTGGTAATGTTTATATAATAAATAGAAATGACATTTTGTGACTACATGGTTCTGAAGACATTCTGGTAATGTTTATATAATAAATAGAAATGACATTTTGTGACTACAGGTTCTGAAGACATTCTGGTAATGTTTATATAATAAATAGAAATTACATTTTGTGACTACACGGTTCTGAAGACATTCTGGTAATGTTTATATAATAAATAGAAATTACATTTTGTGACTACACGGTTTTGAAGACATTCTAGTAATGTTTATATAATAAATAGAAATGACATTTTGTGACAACAGTTCTGAAGACATTCTGGTAATGTTTATATAATAAATAGAAATGACATTTTGTGACTACACAGTTTTGAAGACATTCTGGTAATGTTTATATAATAAATAGAAATTACATTTTGTGACTACACGGTTCTGAAGACATTCTGGTAATGTTTATATAATAAATAGAAATGACATTTTGTGACTACACGGTTCTGAAGACATTCTGGTAATGTTTATATAATAAATAGAAATTACATTTTGTGACAACAGTTCTGAAGACATTCTGGTAATGTTTATATAATAAATAGAAATTACATTTTGTGACAACAGTTCTGAAGACATTCTGGTAATGTTTATATAATAAATAGAAATGACATTTTGTGACTACACGGTTCTGAAGACATTCTGGTAATGTTTATATAATAAATAGAAATGACATTTTGTGACTACACGGTTCTGAAGACATTCTGGTAATGTTTATATAATAAATAGAAATGACATTTTGTGACAACAGTTCTGAAGACATTCTGGTAATGTTTATATAATAAATAGAAATGACATTTTGTGACAACAGTTCTGAAGACATTCTGGTAATGTTTATATAATAAATAGAAATGACATTTTGTGACTACACGGTTCTGAAGACATTCTGGTAATGTTTATATAATAAATAGAAATGACATTTTGTGACTACATGGTTCTGAAGACATTCTGGTAATGTTTATATAATAAATAGAAATTACATTTTGTGACAACAGTTCTGAAGACATTCTGGTAATGTTTATATAATAAATAGAAATGACATTTTGTGACTACACGGTTCTGAAGACATTCTGGTAATGTTTATATAATAAATAGAAATGACATTTTGTGACTACATGGTTCTGAAGACATTCTGGTAATGTTTATATAATAAATAGAAATTACATTTTGTGACTACACGGTTTTGAAAACATTCTAGTAATGTTTATATAATAAATAGAAATGACATTTTGTGACAACAGTTCTGAAGACATTCTGGTAATGTTTATATAATAAATAGAAATGACATTTTGTGACAACAGTTCTGAAGACATTCTGGTAATGTTTATATAATAAATAGAAATGACATTTTGTGACTACATGGTTCTGAAGACATTCTGGTAATGTTTATATAATAAATAGAAATGACATTTTGTGACTACATGGTTCTGAAGACATTCTGGTAATGTTTATATAATAAATAGAAATGACATTTTGTGACAACAGTTCTGAAGACATTCTGGTAATGTTTATATAATAAATAGAAATGACATTTTGTGACTACACGGTTCTGAAGACATTCTGGTAATGTTTATATAATAAATAGAAATGACATTTTGTGACTACATGGTTCTGAAGACATTCTGGTAATGTTTATATAATAAATAGAAATGACATTTTGTGACTACATGGTTCTGAAGACATTCTGGTAATGTTTATATAATAAATAGAAATGACATTTTGTGACAACAGTTCTGAAGACATTCTGGTAATGTTTATATAATAAATAGAAATGACATTTTGTGACTACACGGTTCTGAAGACATTCTGGTAATGTTTATATAATAAATAGAAATTACATTTTGTGACTACACGGTTCTGAAGACATTCTGGTAATGTTTATATAATAAATAGAAATTACATTTTGTGATTACACGGTTCTGAAGACATTCTGGTAATGTTTATATAATAAATAGAAATTACATTTTGTGACTACAGTTCTGAAGACATTCTGGTAATGTTTATATAATAAATAGAAATGACATTTTGTGACTACACAGTTTTGAAGACATTCTGGTAATGTTTATATAATAAATAGAAATGACATTTTGTGAACTGTGGGTTTCTGATGATAGTTATTTTTCCAGTAAATGTCACCATTTTTCGTGTAGTTTGAAGTATAATGGAATTTATTTCAGCCTATTTAAGGCTTAGAGAGAAAACCAGGTAAATTATGGCAGTTTTGGGTGACATTCTCTTATATTGCTCAATATAAATTTTGTTCTAAAATGCATATTTGAAAGCTACATGAATTATTGCTTGGAATAGGAACATGCTTAGCCAAAAGAAGGCTTATAAAGTGGGCATGTAAGTGGAAACTATGGCTGAGGTTAGTAGTAAACCAATGTATATTTTTAATTATTATTTGTCTTTCTTTAAAGTAATTAATATGTAAAAGAAACAAACCTATCTCTTTCCTTAGTATGGACTCGAATATGCACTGCTAACTATGCAATAAAATCAGTAATTATATATTTTATTTGAAAATAACAAATTGTAACTCTTGGAATTAATTACAACAATATTTATTGCAGTTTGTTTTTGGTTCTCTCAAGCACAAATAATTTTAGAATATCATTTGCATTTTCTGTGTTTACTATTTTACCTTGCACTTAGAAAGTTATATCTGTATGCCTCATAATTAATGTACTATAATGCAGATGGATGTCATCTCAACATAATAAATACCACTGTAATTTTGGTGGACAAGTATTCACTTTTAAAAAATTTTTTTCTTTATTTAGGATATTGCTAAACTACGAGAATCAAATGACAAGCTTCATCATACTGTAGCCAAACTTCAGGACCAGTTAGCTCGTATACAACGGGAAAAAACAGCTTGCGGTCCAAAGAGAAAGGTCCAGAAAGATAAAGAGAATGTTCGACCACTTCATACTGGTAAGTTGTTTGTAATTACTACAGTAAAGACTGCCAACATTTCTTATATCAATAATAGAATGTTTTGTTGAAAATTAATAACTTTAATTTTACTTGACGCACAAGCTATCAGATGTCCAGTTGATTGTACAGTTTTCCATCTGGTTGACTGAAGCATCACATTTACACTAGGGAACGTGGAGAGGCTTCATTAAATTCTCCTAAATGAATTGCTACCTCGAATAGATTTTGTTGAACTTTACAGAATTGTTTAGTTGATTTGGATATCTTGTTCATGGTTGGTGTATGAGATACTGTTGTTACGAAATAAGAAATATTTGTTTTTAAACACCTAATTCTTGTTCGTTTCAACATAATCTCAAATATAAGAACAATTTGCATTATAATAGACTATAGGAAAAAAAATGTCCCACTACTAACGTTGGTTACATAACCCTTTGTAATTTAGCCAATGATGTATGAAATATAAAAGCCAACAATCATAAAAATATATATATTTTAGTCATTTACAAACCTGTGCCAATAGAACCCTTCATGTAAATACTTTTAGTATGCTATATATAATATTAAATATGGCTATTTTAACCTGTGACGTGATATCTGTAGTACTTAATATGGCCATCTTAACCCTTGCAGTTTTCTGTCTTTAAAAAACGTTAACTGTGTTCATCTATCTTTTGCTGACCAATGTGTTCTTGATACTAAACTAAAAACTTCCTGCTTATTTGTATTAAGAATGATAAGTGACCTGAAGTGGTTAAGTTATGTATTTGATTGTTTTTATTTGCAGGTAACCACCTTTAGACTTCGTAACCTACGTAGGCAACCTCCTTGCTGTGTCTTTGTATGTACGCTGAGAATATAATAATTGTTTATTGCTATTGTAATTATCATCACCTATCAGTTTGGATGAATGGACAGATAGTTTCACTTCACTTTGTATGTAATGCTCACGTTTTCCATCGTTGGAGTTGGACATTTAAACCAAACACTTTAACAAAGACTGGTTTTAAACAGAAACTTTTATTTCTTTTATTGTATCAGGCTAAAAATACAAGTTTTGTGATTTATAACAATGTTAAAGGCTAAGATAAAACAATGAAGTGAAAAAGAATCACTTTTATAGATATGAAAAACTTCCTACCTATCAAGAGATTAGAAAGTGGGAGCTTGCTATTAGAAGTTTATTAGTAAACGTAGTAGTTTTCATCTCTTTGTCAAAGAGTAAAAGTTACATTTCTTCACTGGTTTGTAATAAAGAAACTGTTTTCAAGACATTCTTTACCAAGTGCGAGAAACTGGAAATTTAAGAGGGCCCAAGTTCTTGTATGTACCAGAAGAGAAATGTAAGTATTACTCAGTCTGAGCCCCCACATCTGCAAGTCATGTGCAATGAACAAAGTTTTTCTGTATTATTAAAGTGAGAGATAAATGGTTACAAAACAATGTGGAAGTTGAACAGTTTTTGTTCTCTTTAAAATTTTACTTTGTAAACTGGTAAAATAGAGAAAATTAAAGTTATTTAAAAACAAAGTTTTTATATCTGTAAATGCTAGTGCAATGTTATTATGTAAATTGAATTGTTGTATATTACTAGTTGAGCTGTTTTCAAAGTTTGGTGATTAAAATAAATTATGTGTGTATACATGGCCTTTCACACATCATAACAGGATGATTCATGTAAAAGAACTCACATAAATGTTTGAGTCACAGTAGTTATTGTTAAACATTGTGCTTTCCTTGTATAGATGTCTAACACTCAAAAACATGGGGATAGAAACCATTGCTACAATGTTAACTTTTGTTTTCTGTGATATAAGTATGTTTACACAGATATAATACCAAAGCACTAGACAAACTAAAGTTGTATGCTATGTATACTGAGAACAGCTTCAGGCTAAAGAGAATGTAACTGTAACACTAATTACAATAAGATACAGTCAAATCCTAAAGACATTAGCAGACCAACAACTGTATCAGGTTCTACTGTATAACTCCAAGCTTGTTGACAAACTGATAACATGGCAAAAAATTAGCAATTAAAACAGAGGTGATGATACAGGTTAAAAAATGCGAAGGATATCTGATTGCTCTCACCTTACCTTAAGTAATATATTTTTATTAAACACACTGACATTAGTAAAACCACACTACTTTGTTATAAATTCTTACTAATATTACCAACACCTGAAAGTTTAACTACGTTGTTAAAATGTTTTATACACAATTGTAACTGAAACTCAAAACAGTAACTAGAATATTTAATATCCATCTTTCAAAGATCAGTTTAATTGCTAAACTTTTCCAGCTGTAAAGTTTACTATTTTCACATGTGGATATCACACCAGCCTTTCTGAATCAACCCTAACTTTCAACCTTACAAGCTATTAGTGTTACAATAATGGTTACCAGATCTTTTACCCCTATAACTTGCATGGGTTTCAAATGAGCCAAAAATTATACAAGTGGGGCTGGAATATTTGGTAAGACCCTGGTGACACATAATACAGCTGAGTATCATGTGAGTAGTACTGTGTATTTGTTTATATATGTGATCATGAAGAAATGTGTTACAACACGAAAAAAATACAAACCTTCTAAACAAAACAGCACATTTTTATTGTAAAATAATTCCCTCATTCAGTGTTTCCTAATCTCTAAGTTTCCTCTTTTGTGTATCAAGTAGTGAACTCTGTCCTTTGTCACATTATAAAAAAGATACTTAACATAAAGTTACTAACTGAAGTAACAAATCCAGGGGTGTTTAGATATTTTTTTTCCTCTCTACATTTCCAACCCAGAATCAAACCTAAATGAATATCCCACATGCATTCATACCTGTCTTATCCTTCATAGTAAATATTCAAATATAGCAACATGGGAGTATTTTGGCCTGCAGAAGGTAAACCAAGCATAACACACCAGGATAGCAACTATCTTGAGAAGATAAGCATGTGGTTGTTTTACTACCATTATCCAACATTGGTTTCAACTTTCACACTTTCAATGCAGCTGGCAGGTAATAGTAATTTTAAAATTCCCTACAAGAAGATAAATCACCCTCATCCCTGTTCAGAAAAATAAGTCATTCCAATAACATCAACATGTTCTCACTTATTTAATATCCACCAGTTTTTAAGTCAAAAATTAAGCATTGCATATTAATTTGAAATAAGCTAAACCACACTCACCCAGAATGAACTATTTGGCTACTAAAATCAAATAAAAAATATGCGTTATAAATTGTCTCAAAATGGGATAATTAATTGACCACTACCAAGTGGTGAAAAGGATTGACTTTAGCCCACATTAAAGCATCATTTAAAGAAAGAGCAGAGGTTCCATCTTCTAAGAAAAAACTGGCCCCTGTTGAGGAAATATACAAAATATAAATTGGTACAATTTCATTAGAACTTGTGCAAAAATAAAATAACTAAAATTTAAGAATAAAATGAAATTTATATAAGTAAACATTTTAAGACAGTTTAATTCTGCATGATTTTTATTATACCATAACATTCTGTTCTCAATCTTTCAGGGCTGCAACTATTCACCTATCCTGTACAAACAAAGACAACATGTAACAAAATAAAACCAGTATTTATAGATAACATACCAGATCTTGTCAAGTGTACAGCAGAGTATCACTGATTAAGATACAGGATGCATCTCCCAAAATTATGCTAGTTAAATGTGTCAGCACTGGTACACATATTATGGTACATGAAAGTTTTCAAAACCACCCTTCACGCTTTATCCAACAAGATGTACTAATGGGGGAAGGGGGGGCATTCTACCCAGAGATAATGAATTAAAACAAATACTTGAATAGTAGCCCTTAGCTAGAGGGCTTAAATAAAACCATTGTTATACTTTATACATACATGTTTTGACAACTATATATTGTTCATTTTAATCTTTTTCTCACATGTATAAGAGAGAAGTGGAACACAACATACTATAACATAACAGATATAATAAATTAAACTACAGTTCATCCCACAGTATTAGTCACCTTAAGCAGGATATACATCTATAAGATGGCTAAAGTATTTACAGCTCAAGTTATGTCTACTGCTCAGAACATGAATGATATGCAGAAAGAGAAAGCCTGATATATCTAGTAAACAGTAACCTTAAGGAAGCCAACACATTTATAAAATAAATCAATTTTGTGTGACACTACTAAATTCATTGGGTGACCAGCACTTGAAAAAGTAAGAAGTTTTGAGGAGTAATCCATAACTACCACTTCCTTGAGTGACTGGTACACAAAAAAGTAAGCCAAGCAGCAATGTGGAATAGTCCCAAACTAACAATTCCTCAACAGAGCAGCAAAAGAGGGAATTAAGATACTTTTGTGGAATTCTTGTAAAGTACCAGATACATGAGAATCCATTATATCTCACAAATTAAATACTATTTTCATGATGGTCCACAACACTTTGGAGGCTGGACACCAAATTTACAGAAACAAATTACAATGTATAATCGCAGTTGAACTAGGATGGAAATGCTACATGACAGATAAATTCCTCGTGTCTTTCTGGAGGAAGTTTGTTTTACATACCTGTATGACAGTTCCTGAGAGAAGAGATCTGTGATGATCTGAGTGACGTGGTAGGTGAGATCCGGTCACAAGGGTTTCTCCAATATCAGGTAAAAGTTCTGATGTGGCATCTAACCGTTCCATCATTTTGTTATATGTATTTCTTGCATTCTGAGTAACTTCATGTCTATGGAATCAAGAAACGTATTAAATTCTGTGCTTAACAAACAAACCTTATGGGAAAGAGAAGAGCAACAAGACTATATGTAGAAAAAATCTTAAAATGAAATATTTCATTACACCTACCAATTCAACAACCGACTACAAAGTTAACTTTGTTAATGGCACAAGCTTAGCATGTCTGCTTGATGTGTGACTTTGAAAACTTTGACAGTAGTGAATCATTTAAGAGAATTTTAAAAAACTTAATCCATCACCTATAGTTATGTAACAAGCTTTAAAAATAAAACTTCAGAGACAGAGTTTTAATGTGTAAGTGAAATATTTATAACAAGTTTAAATGATAACAGTTTATTTACAAAGAACTTAATGTTTGTTTTTTAAGAATCGTAACATTTAATAAATATGGTTGTCGTCCACTTTGATGTCATTAGACGAAATTACTTTGAACAACTCAGTAAGTTTTAATGGGTATATGTATTTTTATATCTAATGAACAACAAATGATAAAATAATATTACTGATACAAAGTTTTCTGAACTGAAACAACTAGAATATTACATGACAACTTTACATCAGTTTTACATTTAATTTTTTCAGAATATCTGTCTTCATGTCTATTTATTACATCAACACTGTGAATGTACAGAACCTAAACCTCATCCTTCTTGAACTCTGCTACACTCATTCATGAATCTCTTGACTGCAAACACACTATCGTCTTACATTAACTGGTAGAATTTTAATGTCAATAGAACTGATTCTGTGTTCATCTATTGAAATTAGAAGATTCCAGATGACTTATCTTAATTTGAAATTTCCTATTCAAGTTTAGAAGTCTTACATTCTATAATAACTTTATACAAAAGTAACTCTTTGCACATTTATTCTACACAGTTTGAGGAAGAGATAAAAACAAAAGTAGTGAAACATTCGAGGTTAAATAATTTGAATACAGTGATTACCTCCAAGAGCAAAAAAACATTTTAAATTAAAGAAATATGTTATGCTGAAAAACATTTTTATAAGGAAAATACAATATATTCACTTTTTTTAACATCATCTGTAGTTTTATTAAATCAATCGTAACTGTAAGATAATTTTTATTCAGAAACTGGGAACTGATTTAGAGAGTTTACTGATGTGAAAATTTAAAAGAACAAAACATGACTGAATGCTTTAAGCAAGTAACAGGTTCTCATCAGACCCCCCTTTGGAATTGATCTGGTTTAAGCAAATAATAGGTTTTTGTCAGACCCTTCCTTTGGAAGTGATCCAGTTTAAGCAAGTAATAGGTTCTCATCAGACCCCCCTCCCCCCTTTGGAAGTGATATGGTTTAAGCAAATAATAGGTTTTTGTCAGACCCCTCCCTTTGGAAGTGATCCGGTTTAAGCAATAGGTTTTCGTCAGACTCCTCCTTTGAAAATGATCCGGTTTAAACAAGTAATAGGTTTTCATCAGACCCCACCCCCCTGGAAATGATCCAGCTTAGAGGTCATGTTTTTATTTTTATAATTATTTTGTTGGTGGTCCACAGTAACAACCTTACTTCGAAATGGTAGTTCTCAAAGTGGTCTTTAATGACAAATAACACATTGACTGCTGTTATTCAACATAAATTAGCAGGTCTTATCTTTTAGGTAAGAAATGATGACTTAGAATGTTTGACACACTTACCCAAAGTCACTTTTTTCAAGAGCTGTCCAAGCATTCAGCTCAGACGTGATGGTGTCTTTTGTTAGTGGAATGTCTAATTTTAAAGATGGCTTCAATAAATCCCTGATAAGAGCAGACAGAAGACATCATCAACATTTATTAATTTTCATAAAATAAATATGGAGAATAAGGTTACAGTTCCATATTGTATATATGTTCCTGTAAACTACTTGAACCTGATGATGACTTATTCTTGTTGAAATGTTGTACATTTATAATAAAATTTTCTTTGTTCCCCAGTCAAGCTGTCTCGAAAATTTTATATTCTCAAAAGTGGGTTTCTGACCATAAAATGTATCTTTGTTTTTGATTGCTATGCAATTCAAGGATGTTTTAACCATCCAAGCTTTTAGTAATAAAAATAAAACAAATAAAGTCTTAATGATTTTATATTAATTGGAATATCATTACTTCTACCTTTAAAATATGGAAATTCTGAAAAGTAATTAAAACCTATTGTAAATTTAAAACATCAGTCCTAGCTTTCATAAACGTAGTGAGACAAGGCATCAAATGTGACTGCATTATTCTTAACAATTGTAATAAAAATATTTCCTGTTACAACTGTTAAGAATAATGCTATCACATTAAACCTCTGACTGAATTTTAGTTTTAATAAATTACACTCTAACTTTTGTGCTTAAGATTGTACACATTTCATTAAAACTAAAATTCAATCAGAAGTTTAATCGCTTACATAACTACTATAGCAATAAGTGGAACATTACAATTAACAAATACACACCATTCATAAACAACTCTTAACAAAATTCTTATATATATCTATAATATTTGATCTTGCTATGTTTCTACAGTTATTTTTAAACCTATACAGTATATTCAAAAGAATTCAAAGAAATATTTATAATAGCATTTTGTTGTACTATGTCTAGTGGTGTTCTTAAAAATTTTGTATTTATGATTAAGAGACTAAAGACAAAGTTATGTAAAGGCATTTGTAGTTACGTGACAGTTTCTTTATAAAACTGCACATAAAATCAAAAGGGTAAGGATGATGTAAAGAAATGTTCTGTGGCATAGCTACAGCTGTTCCTATATTTTTAATTTAAAAGAAAGGTTCTGTAAAGAAATGTTCTGTAGCATAGCTACAGCTGTTCCTATATTTAATTAATTTAAAAGAAAGGTTCTGTAAAGAAATGTTCTGTGGCATAACTACAGCTGTTCCTATATTTAATTAATTTAAAAGAAAGGTACATTAACAGTTTATTGTTATTTAAGCAGAGTTCTTACTGTAATTTTTTACACATAATCAAAACATACAATAATAAGTAATTTCATTCTACTTTAATCATGATGGTTTTATACAAATTAATCTTGAATAAAACACAATTCTTATAATATAAACGTTATATAGTAAGCAAGTCCAATCCAGAGAAAAGTTTTCGTACATATTAGCTAAAGTGTTTAGATTAACTCCAGTTTGATATACCTTGCATGTTTTAAAAGATAAGGAACAACTGGTGTATATTTACACAAGACGGCCCTGTGAGCTCCGAGATATGCACTTAACACTAGCAATTCCTGTTTCAACCTGTAGCAAAAGAAAAACACAGTAACATTAGGTACAAGACCATACCTGTACTAAAAAAACAACAACATAGTAACGTTAGGTAAAAGACCACACCTGTACTAGAAGAACAGTAACACATAGTAGCATTAGGTACAAGACCACACCTGTACTAGAAGAACAGTAACACATAGTAACATTAGGTACAAGACCATACCTGTACTAGAAGAATAACACACAGTAGCATTAGGTACAAGACCATACCTGTACTAGAAGAACAACAACACACAGTAGCATTAGGTACAAGACCATACCTGTACTAGAAGAACAGTAACACATAGTAGCATTAGGTACAAGACCATACCTGTACTAGAAGAACAGTAACACATAGTAGCATTAGGTACAAGACCATACCTGTACTAGAAGAACAGTAACACATAGCAGCATTAGGTACAAGACCATACCTGTACTAGAAGAACAGTAACACATAGTAGCATTAGGTACAAGACCATACCTGTACTAGAAGAACAGTAACACATAGCAGCATTAGGTACAAGACCATACCTGTACTAGAAGAACAGTAACACATAGTAGCATTAGGTACAAGATCATACCTGTACTAGAAGAACAACACACAGTAGCATTAGGTACAAGACCATACCTGTACTAGAAGAACAGTAACACATAGTAGCATTAGGTACAAGACCATACCTGTACTAGAAGAACAGTAACACATAGTAGCATTAGGTACAAGATCATACCTGTACTAGAAGAACAACACACAGTAGCATTAGGTACAAGACCATACCTGTACTAGAAGAACAGTAACACATAGTAGCATTAGGTACAAGACCATACCTGTACTAGAAGAACAGTAACACATAGTAGCATTAGGTACAAGACCATACCTGTACTAGAAGAACAGTAACACAAAGCAGCATTAGGTACAAGACCATACCTGTACTAGAAGAACAGTAACACATAGTAACATTAGGTACAAGACCATACCTGTACTAGAAGAACAGTAACACATAGTAGCATTAGGTACAAGACCATACCTGTACTAGAAGAACAGTAACACATAGTAGCATTAGGTACAAGATCATACCTGTACTAGAAGAACAGTAACACATAGTAGCATTAGGTACAAGACCATACCTGTACTAGAAGAACAACAACACACAGCAGCATTAGGTACAAGACCATACCTGTACTAGAAGAACAACACACAGTAGCATTAGGTACAAGACCATACCTGTACTAGAAGAACAGTAACACATAGCAGCATTAGGTACAAGACCATACCTGTACTAGAAGAACAGTAACACATAGTAGCATTAGGTACAAGACCATACCTGTACTAGAAGAACAACAACACACAGCAGCATTAGGTACAAGACCATACCTGTACTAGAAGAACAACAACACACAGCAGCATTAGGTACAAGACCATACCTGTACTAGAAGAACAGTAACACATAGTAGCATTAGGTACAAGACCATACCTGTACTAGAAGAACAACACACAGTAGCATTAGGTACAAGACCATACCTGTACTAGAAGAACAGTAATACATAGTAGCATTAGGTACAAGACCATACCTGTACTAGAAGAACAGTAACACATAGTAGCATTAGGTACAAGACCATACCTGTACTAGAAGAACAACAACACATAGTAGCATTAGGTACAAGACCATACCTGTATTAGAAGAACAACAACACACAGTAATAGTAGGTACAAGACAATACCTGTACTAGAACAACAACAACACACAGTAACATTAGGTACAAGACCATATATGCACTAGAAGAACAATAACACATAGTAACACTAGGTGCAAGACCATACCTCAATCCCATGAATGGTAAAGTTATATAGTACTAATACACATCAATCCCATTCAATGGTAAAGGTACTAATACATCAGTCCCATTCAATGATAAAGTTATATAATACTAATACACATCAGTCCCATTCAATGATAAAGTTATATAATACTAATACACATCAATCCCATTCAATGGTAAAGTTTTTAGTACTAATACACATCAGTCCCATTCAATGGTAAAGTTATATAGTGCTAATACACATCAATCCTGCACTATTTTAATATCTTAGAATTTTCAAAAATCAGGAATGACACTATGGGTAAGATAGGAAAACCAGCACTAGACACATGACTAGAAAAACAGCCATAACATATAAAGTATAGAAATGGTTTGAATAAAGATTTATTTAAAACAATTAAGTTTCTTCTTTAATTTCGCACATAAATTTTTATCATTTCAGACATGAACCATAACAACTGGTTTGTAATAGCATCAGCTGAAGGCTTCAAATAACAACACCTTTCATTACTGACTTCCTGTAGAACCTGACTTGAACAGATCCCAACAGCTGCAGGACATTCCACACTTGACTCAGTTTCCATGGTGATTGAGACAACTGATCTAATAATTATTTTAAGAAAAATATCACAAAATTAAATTTTTCCAACTTTGATAAAACTGAGTCTCTAAGTGCTAAACAAATTAAAAAAATATATATGATGTCATAAGTACATGTAGTAACCTAATTTGAGTATGTAAATAATGTTATCACCAAATTTATTATTTGATATTACACAGCAGATCAACAAATTAATTATGTTAAAGATTTCTGTTTCACCAGAGTTAAAATTGAAAAGACAATCTGTTGCCTAAAGGCCCAATGCATTACTTCAATCACTATACCTTCTGCTGTACATTTCACCGGTAAAAGAGGGTTAATGGCATTTCTTAGCTCTACTGGTGAGCTTACCAAGCTCTACTGGTGAGCTTTAAATAGGCAAAACTGTGGTCCATAGCAGAATGTATGGCCAATCAAGAAATGCGTGGCCACTACATCAAAGGTTCTATTCAATTTTACCTTTGGTGAAAAATAAAATAAATATGTTACATAAATACAGAAAATTTTCAGTGGTCAACATGGCTAAAAAAACAGTTAACACATATATACACAATAGAATACCAGTTACAAGGACAGCTTTAATTCAAAGAAACCTTTAACACATATATACACAATAGAACACCAGTTACAAGGACAGCATTTATTTAAAGAAACCTTTAACACATATATACACAATAGAATACCAGTTACAAGGACAGCTTTAATTCAAAGAAACCTTTAACACATATATACACAATAGAACACCAGTTACAAGGACAGCATTAATTTAAAGAAACCTTTAACACATATATACACAATAGAACACCAGTTACAAGGACAGCTTTAATTTAAAGAAACCTTTAACACATATATACACAATAGAACACCAGTTACAAGGACAGCATTAATTTAGAGAAACCTTTAACACATATATACACAATAGAACACCAGTTACAAGGACAGCATTAATTTAGAGAAACCTTTAACACATATATACACAATAGAACACCAGTTATAAGGACAGCTTTAATTTAGAGAATCCTTTAACACATATATACACAATAGAACCCCAGTTACAAGGACAGCTTTAATTTAGAGAAACCTTTAACACATATATACACAATAGAACACCAGTTACAAGGACAGCATTAATTTAGAGAAACCTTTAACACATATATACACAATAGAACACCAGTTACTAGGACAGCTTTAATTCAAAGAAACCTTTAACACATATATACACAATAGAACACCAGTTACAAGAACAGCTTTAATTTAGAGAAACCTTTAACACATATATACACAATAGAACACCAGTTACAAGGACAGCATTAATTTAGAGAAACCTTTAACACATATATACACAATAGAACACCAGTTACAAGAACAGCTTTAATTTAGAGAAACCTTTAACACATATATACACAATAGAACACCAGTTACAAGGACAGCATTAATTTAGAGAAACCTTTAACACATATATACACAATAGAACACCAGTTACAAGGACAGCTTTAATTCAAAGAAACCTTTAACACATATATACACAATAGAACACCAGTTACAAGGACAGCTTTAATTTAAAGAAACCTTTAACACATATATACACAATAGAACACCAGTTACAAGGACAGCTTTAATTTAAAGAAACCTTTAACACATATATACACAATAGAACACCAGTTACAAGGACAGCATTTATTTAAAGAAACCTTTAACACATATATACACAATAGAACACCAGTTACAAGGACAGCTTTAATTTAAAGAAACCTTTAACACATATATACACAATAGAACACCAGTTACAAGGACAGCATTAATTTAGAGAAACCTTTAACACATATATACACAATAGAACACCAGTTACAAGGACAGCATTAATTTAGAGAAACCTTTAACACATATATACACAATAGAACACCAGTTACAAGGACAGCTTTAATTTAGAGAATCCTTTAACACATATATACACAATAGAACCCCAGTTACAAGGACAGCTTTAATTTAGAGAAACCTTTAACACATATATACACAATAGAACACCAGTTACAAGGACAGCATTAATTTAGAGAAACCTTTAACACATATATACACAATAGAACACCAGTTACAAGGACAGCTTTAATTTAAAGAAACCTTTAACACATATATACACAATAGAACACCAGTTACAAGGACAGCTTTAATTTAGAGAAACCTTTAACACATATATACACAATAGAACACCAGTTACAAAGATAGCATTTATTTAAAGAAACCTTTAACACATATATACACAATAGAACACCAGTTACAAGGACAGCTTTAATTTAGAGAAACCTTTAACACATATATACACAATAGAACACCAGTTACAAGGACAGCATTAATTTAGAGAAACCTTTAACACATATATACACAAAAAAACACCAATTACAAGGACAGCATTTATTTAAAGAAACCTTTAACACATATATACACAATAGAACACCAGTTACAAGGACAGCTTTAATTTAGAGAAACCTTTAACACATATATACACAATAGAACACCAGTTACAAGGACAGCATTAATTTAGAGAAACCTTTAACACATATATACACAATAGAACACCAGTTACAAGGACAGCATTAATTTAAAGAAACCTTTAACACATATATACACAATAGAACACCAGTTACAAGGACAGCATTAATTTAGAGAAACCTTTAACACATATATACACAATAGAAACCAGTTACAAGGACAGCTTTAATTTAGAGAAACCTTTAACACATATATACACAATAGAACACCAGTTACAAGGACAGCTTTAATTTAGAGAAACCTTTAACACATATATACACAAAAGAACACCAATTACAAGGACAGCATTTATTTAAAGAAACCTTTAACACATATATACACAATAGAACACCAATTACAAGGACAGCATTTATTTAAAGAAACCTTTAACACATATATACACAAAAAGGACACCAGTTACAAGGACAGCTTTAACGTAGAGAAACCTTTAACACATATATACACAATAAAACACCAGTTACAAGGACAGCATTAATTTAGAGAAACCTTTAACACATATATACACAATAGAACACCAGTTACAAGGACAGCATTAATTTAAAGAAACCTTTAACACATATATACACAAAAGGACACCAGTTACAAGGACAGCTTTAATTTAGAGAAACCTTTAACACATATATACACAAAAGGACACCAGTTACAAGGACAGCTTTAATTTAGAGAAACCTTTAATACATATATACACAAAAGGACACCAGTTACAAGGACAGCTTTAATTTAGAGAAACCTTTAACACATATATACACAATAGAACACCAGTTACAAGGATAACATTAATTTAAAGAAACCTGTAACACATATATACACAATAGAACACCAGTTACAAGGACAGCATTAATTTAAAGAAACCTTTAACACATATATACACAATAGAACACCAGTTACAAGGACAGCATTAATTTAGAGAAACCTTTAACACATATATACACAATAGAACACCAGTTACAAGGATAACATTAATTTAAAGAAACCTTTAACACATATATACACAATAGAACACCAGTTACAAGGATAACATTAATTTAAAGAAACCTTTAACACATATATACACAATAGAACACCAGTTACAAGGACAGCATTAATTTAGAGAAACCTTTAACACATATATACACAAAAGAACACCACTTACAAGGACAGCATTTATTTAAAGAAACCTTTAACACATATATACACAATAGAACACCAGTTACAAGGACAGCATTAATTTAGAGAAACCTTTAACACATATATACACAATAGAACACCAGTTACAAGGACAGCTTTAATTTAAAGAAACCTTTAACACATATATACACAATAGAACACCAGTTACAAGGACAGATTTAATTTAGAGAAACCTTTAACACATATATCCACAAAAGAACACCAATTACAAGGACAGCATTAATTTAAAGAAACCTTTAACACATATATACACAATAGAACACCAATTACAAGGACAGCATTTCTTTAAAGAAACCTTTAACACATATATACACAAAAGGACACCAGTTACAAGGACAGCTTTAACGTAGAGAAACCTTTAACACATATATACACAATAGAATACCAGTTACAAGGACAGCATTTATTTAAAGAAACCTTTAACACATATATACACAACAGAACACCAGTTACAAGGACAGCTTTAATTTAAAGAAACCTTTAACACATATATACACAATAGAACACCAGTTACAAGGACAGCATTAATTTAGAGAAACCTTTAACACATATATACACAATAGAACACCAGTTACTAGGACAGCTTTAATTCAAAGAAACCTTTAACACATATATACACAATAGAACACCAGTTACAAGAACAGCTTTAATTTAGAGAAACCTTTAACACATATATACACAATAGAACACCAGTTACAAAGATAGCATTTATTTAAAGAAACCTTTAACACATATATACACAATAGAACACCAGTTACAAGGACAGCTTTAATTTAGAGAAACCTTTAACACATATATACACAATAGAACACCAGTTACAAGGACAGCATTAATTTAGAGAAACCTTTAACACATATATACACAAAAAAACACCAATTACAAGGACAGCATTTATTTAAAGAAACCTTTAACACATATATACACAATAGAACACCAGTTACAAGGACAGCTTTAATTTAGAGAAACCTTTAACACATATATACACAATAGAACACCAGTTACAAGGACAGCATTAATTTAGAGAAACCTTTAACACATATATACACAATAGAACACCAGTTACAAGGACAGCATTAATTTAAAGAAACCTTTAACACATATATACACAATAGAACACCAGTTACAAGGACAGCATTAATTTAGAGAAACCTTTAACACATATATACACAATAGAACACCAGTTACAAGGACAGCTTTAATTTAGAGAAACCTTTAACACATATATACACAATAGAACACCAGTTACAAGGACAGCTTTAATTTAGAGAAACCTTTAACACATATATACACAAAAGAACACTAATTACAAGGACAGCATTTATTTAAAGAAACCTTTAACACATATATACACAATAGAACACCAATTACAAGGACAGCATTTATTTAAAGAAACCTTTAACACATATATACACAAAAGGACACCAGTTACAAGGACAGCTTTAACGTAGAGAAACCTTTAACACATATATACACAATAAAACACCAGTTACAAGGACAGCATTAATTTAGAGAAACCTTTAACACATATATACACAATAGAACACCAGTTACAAGGACAGCATTAATTTAAAGAAACCTGTAACACATATATACACAAAAGGACACCAGTTACAAGGACAGCTTTAATTTAGAGAAACCTTTAACACATATATACACAAAAGGACACCAGTTACAAGGACAGCTTTAATTTAGAGAAACCTTTAACACATATATACACAAAAGGACACCAGTTACAAGGACAGCTTTAATTTAGAGAAACCTTTAACACATATATACACAATAGAACACCAGTTACAAGGATAACATTAATTTAAAGAAACCTGTAACACATATATACACAATAGAACACCAGTTACAAGGACAGCATTAATTTAAAGAAACCTTTAACACATATATACACAATAGAACACCAGTTACAAGGACAGCATTAATTTAGAGAAACCTTTAACACATATATACACAATAGAACACCAGTTACAAGGATAACATTAATTTAAAGAAACCTTTAACACATATATACACAATAGAACACCAGTTACAAGGATAACATTAATTTAAAGAAACCTTTAACACATATATACACAAAAGGACACCAGTTACAAGGACAGCTTTAATTTAGAGAAACCTTTAACACATATATACACAAAAGAACACCAATTACAAGGACAGCATTTATTTAAAGAAACCTTTAACACATATATACACAATAGAACACCAATTACAAGGAAAGCATTTATTTAAAGAAACCTTTAACACATATATACACAAAAGGACACCAGTTACAAGGACAGCTTTAACGTAGAGAAACCTTTAACACATATATACACAATAAAACACCAGTTACAAGGACAGCATTAATTTAGAGAAACCTTTAACACATATATACACAATAGAACACCAGTTACAAGGACAGCATTAATTTAAAGAAACCTGTAACACATATATACACAAAAGGACACCAGTTACAAGGACAGCTTTAATTTAGAGAAACCTTTAACACATATATACACAAAAGGACACCAGTTACAAGGACAGCTTTAATTTAGAGAAACCTTTAATACATATATACACAAAAGGACACCAGTTACAAGGACAGCTTTAATTTAGAGAAACCTTTAACACATATATACACAATAGAACACCAGTTACAAGGATAACATTAATTTAAAGAAACCTGTAACACATATATACACAATAGAACACCAGTTACAAGGACAGCATTAATTTAAAGAAACCTTTAACACATATATACACAATAGAACACCAGTTACAAGGACAGCATTAATTTAGAGAAACCTTTAACACATATATACACAATAGAACACCAGTTACAAGGATAACATTAATTTAAAGAAACCTTTAACACATATATACACAATAGAACACCAGTTACAAGGACAGCTTTAATTTAGAGAAACCTTTAACACATATATACACAATAGAACACCAGTTACAAGGACAGCATTAATTTAGAGAAACCTTTAACACATATATACACAAAAGAACACCAATTACAAGGACAGCATTTATTTAAAGAAACCTTTAACACATATATACACAATAGAACACCAGTTACAAGGACAGCATTAATTTAGAGAAACCTTTAACACATATATACACAATAGAACACCAGTTACAAGGACAGCTTTAATTTAAAGAAACCTTTAACACATATATACACAATAGAACACCAGTTACAAGGACAGATTTAATTTAGAGAAACCTTTAACACATATATACACAAAAGAACACCAATTACAAGGACAGCATTAATTTAAAGAAACCTTTAACACATATATACACAATAGAACACCAATTACAAGGACAGCATTTCTTTAAAGAAACCTTTAACACATATATACACAAAAGGACACCAGTTACAAGGACAGCTTTAATGTAGAGAAACCTTTAACACATATATACACAATAGAACACCAGTTACAAGGACAGCTTTAATTTAGAGAAACCTTTAACACATATATACACAAAAGGACACCAGTTACAAGGACAGCTTTAATTTAGAGAAACCTTTAATACATATATACACAAAAGGACACCAGTTACAAGGACAGCTTTAATTTAGAGAAACCTTTAACACATATATACACAATAGAACACCAGTTACAAGGATAACATTAATTTAAAGAAACCTGTAACACATATATACACAATAGAACACCAGTTACAAGGACAGCATTAATTTAAAGAAACCTTTAACACATATATACACAATAGAACACCAGTTACAAGGACAGCATTAATTTAGAGAAACCTTTAACACATATATACACAATAGAACACCAGTTACAAGGACAGCATTAATTTAAAGAAACCTTTAACACATATATACACAATAGAACACCAGTTACAAGGATAACATTAATTTAAAGAAACCTGTAACACATATATACACAAAAGAACACCAGTTACAAGGACAGCATTAATTTAGAGAAACCTTTAACACATATATACACAATAGAACACCAGTTACAAGGACAGCATTAATTTAAAGAAACCTTTAACACATATATACACAATAGAACACCAGTTACAAGGACAGCATTAATTTAGAGAAACCTTTAACACATATATACACAATAGAACACCAGTTACAAGGACAGCTTTAATTTAGAGAAACCTTTAACACATATATACACAATAGAACACCAGTTACAAGGACAGCTTTAATTTAGAGAAACCTTTAACACATATATACACAAAAGAAACACCAATTACAAGGACAGCATTTATTTAAAGAAACCTTTAACACATATATACACAATAGAACACCAGTTACAAGGACAGCTTTAATTTAGAGAAACCTTTAACACATATATACACAATAGAACACCAGTTACAAGGACAGCATTAATTTAGAGAAACCTTTAACACATATATACACAAAAGAACACCAATTACAAGGACAGCATTTATTTAAAGAAACCTTTAACACATATATACACAAAAGGACACCAGTTACAAGGACAGCTTTAACTTAGAGAAACCTTTAACACATATATACACAATAGAACACCAGTTACAAGGACAGCATTAATTTAGAGAAACCGTTAACACATATATACACAATAGAACACCAGTTACAAGGACAGCATTAATTTAAAGAAACCTGTAACACATATATACACAAAAGGACACCAGTTACAAGGACAGCCTTAATTTAGAGAAACCTTTAACACATATATACACAAAAGGACACCAGTTACAAGGACAGCTTTAATTTAAAGAAACCTTTAACACATATATACACAATAGAACACCAGTTACAAGGATAACATTAATTTAAAGAAACCTGTAACACATATATACACAAAAGAAGACCAGTTACAAGGACAGCTTTAATTTAGAGAAACCTTTAACACATATATACACAATAGAACACCAGTTACAAGGACAGCATTAATTTAAAGAAACCTTTAACACATATATACACAATAGAACACCAGTTACAAGGACAGCATTAATTTAGAGAAACCTTTAACACATATATACACAATAGAACACCAGTTACAAGGAGAACATTAATTTAAAGAAACCTTTAACACATATATACACAATAGAACACCAGTTACAAGGACAGCATTAATTTAAAGAAACCTTTAACACATATATACACAATAGAACACCAGTTACAAGGACAGCTTTAATTTAGAGAAACCTTTAACACATATATACACAATAGAACACCAGTTACAAGGACAGCTTTAATTTAGAGAAACCTTTAACACATATATACACAATAGAACACCAGTTACAAGGACAGCTTTAATTTAGAGAAACCTTTAACACATATATACACAATAGAACACCAGTTACAAGGACAGCATTAATTTAGAGAAACCTTTAACACATATATACACAAAAGAACACCAATTACAAGGACAGCATTTATTTAAAGAAACCTTTAACACATATATACACAAAAGGACACCAGTTACAAGGACAGCTTTAACTTAGAGAAACCTTTAACACACATATACACAATAGAACACCAGTTACAAGGACAGCATTAATTTAGAGAAACCTTTAACACATATATACACAATAGAACACCAGTTACAAGGACAGCATTAATTTAAAGAAACCTGTAACACATATATACACAAAAGGACACCAGTTACAAGGACAGCTTTAATTTAGAGAAACCTTTAACACATATATACACAAATGGACACCAGTTACAAGGACAGCTTTAATTTAGAGAAACCTTTAACACATATATACACAATAGAACACCAGTTATAAGGATAACGTTAATTTAAAGAAACCTGTAACACATATATACACAATAGAACACCAGTTACAAGAACAACTTTAATTTAAAGAAACCTTTAACACATATATACACAATAGAACACCAGTTACAAGGATAACATTAATTTAAAGAAACCTGTAACACATATATACACAAAAGAACACCAGTTACAAGAACAGCTTTAATTTAAAGAAACCTTTAACACATATATACACAAAAGGACACCAGTTACAAGGACAGATTTAATTTAGAGAAACCTTTAACACATATATACACAATAGAACACCAGTTACAAGGACAGCTTTAATTTAGAGAAACCTTTAACACATATATACACAATAGAACACCAGTTACAAGGACAGCATTAATTTAAAGAAACCTTTAACACATATATACACAATAGAACACCAGTTACAAGGACAGCATTAATTTAGAGAAACCTTTAACACATATATACACAATAGAACACCAGTTACAAGGATAACATTAATTTAAAGACACCTTTAACACATATATACACAAAAGAACACCAGTTACAAGGACAGCATTAATTTAAAGAAACCTGTAACACATATATCCACAATAGAACACCAGTTACAAGGATAACATTAATTTAAAGAAACCTTTAACACATATATACACAATAGAACACCAGTTACAAAGATGGCATTAATTTAAAGAAACCTGTAACACATATATACACAAAAGAACACCAGTTACAAGGACAGCTTTAATTAAGAGAAACCTTTAACACATATATACACAAAAGAACACCAGTTACAAGGACAGCATTAATTTAAAGAAACCTTTAACACATATATACACAATAGAACACCAGTTACAAGGTGTTTTGAAAAAATTTTGAAAAAACCTTAAACACACATAAACAGAAAAAACAGCAGTTACATTAAGTTAAAGAAAAATAATTCTACTTACAATTTTATAGTTCACACTAAAAGATAAATGCATGTACAGCTTCAGTATATTTTGTTTAAAATTTAATGACAACTAAGTCGGCATGTTTAATAACATAGCATCTTGGAACATTAATTTATGTTTTATTACATATGATAGTAGTTCTTAGTATCTTGGAACATTAATTTATGCTTTATTACATATTATACTAGTTCTTAGTATCTTAGAACATTAATTTACCCTTTATAAGATATGACACTAGTTCTTAGTATCTTGGAACATTAATTTATGCTTTATTACATATTATACTAGTTCTTAATATCTTATATCATTAATTTATGTTTTATTACATATTATACCAGTTCTTAGTATCTTAGATCATTAATTTATGTTTTATTACTTATTATACTAGTTCCTAGTATCTTAGAACATTAATTTATGCTTTATTACTTATTATACTAGTTCCTAGTATCTTAGAACATTAATTTATGCTTTATTACTTATTATACTAGTTCCTAGTATCTTAGAACATTAATTTATGCTTTATCACATATTATAATAGTTCTTAATATCTTAGAACATTAATTTATGCTTTATTACATATAGTACTAGTTCTTAGTATCTTGGAACATTAATTTAAGATTTATTACATATTATACTAGTTCTTAGTATCTTAGAACATTAATTTATGCTTTATTACATATGATACTAGTTGTTAATATCTTAGTATGTTAGAACATTAATTTATTTTTTATGACATATCATTCTAGTTATTAGTATCTTAGAACATTACTTTATGCTTTATTACATATTATACTAGTTCCTTGTATCTTAGAACATTATACTAGTTCTTAGTATCTTAGAACATTCTACTAGTTCTTAATATCTTATATCATTAATTTATATTTTATTACATATTATACTAGTTCCTAATATCTTAGAACATTATACTAGATCTTAGTACCTTAGAACATTATACTAGATCTTAGTATCTTAGAACATTATACTAGTTCTTAGTATCTTGAAACATTAATTTATGTTTTATTACATATTATACCAGTTCTTAATATCTTAGATCATTAATTTGTTTTATTACATATTATACTAGTTCCTAGTATCTTAGAACATTAATTTATGCTTTATTACATATGATACTAGTTCTTAATAACTTAGTATCTTAGAATATTAATTTATGTTTTATGACATAGCATTCTAGTTCTTAGTATCTCAGAACATTACTTTATGCTTTATTACATATTATACTAGTTCTTAGTATCTTAGAACATTAATTTATGTTTTATTACTAATTATACTGTTCTTAGTATATTGGAACATTAATATAAGCTTTATTACATATGATAGTAGTTCTTAGTATCTTAGAACATTAATTTATGCTTTATTACTTATTATACTAGTTCTTAGTATCTTATAACATTAATATATGCTTTATTATATATTATAATAGTTCTTAATATCTTAGAACATTAATTTATGCTTTATTACATATAGTACTAGTTCTTAGTATCTTAGAACATTAATTTGTTTTATTACATATTATACTAGTTCCTAGTATCTTAGAACATTAATTTATGTTTTATTACTTATTATACTAGTTCTTAGTATCTTAGAACATTAATTTATGCTTTATTACTTATTATACTAGTTCTTAGTATCTTAGAACATTAATTTATGCTTTATTACATATTATACTAGTTCCTAGTATCTTAGAACATTAATTTATGTTTTATTACTTATTATACTAGTTCTTAGTATCTTGGAACATTAATTTATGCTTTATTATATATTATAATAGTTCTTAATATCTTACAACATTAATTTATGTTTTATTACTTATTATACTAGTTCTTAGTATCTTAGAACATTAATTTATGCTTTATTACATATTATACTAGTTCCTAGTATCTTAGAATATTATGCTTTATTACATAGTATATTACTTCTTAGTATTTTAGAACATTAATTTATGCTTTATTACATATTATACTAGTTCTTAGTATCTTAGAACATTATACTGGTTCTTTGTATCTTAGAACATTAATTTATGCTTTATTACATATTATACTGGTTCTTAGTATCTTAGAACATTAATTTATGCTTTATTACATATTACACTACTTCTTAGTATTTTAGAACATTAATTTATGCTTTATTACATATTATACCAGTTCTTAGTATCTTAGAACATTAATTTATGCTTTATTACATATGATACTTGTTCTTAATATCTTAGTATCTTAGAACATTATACTAGTTCTTTGTATCTTAGAACATTATACTAGTTCTTAATATCTTATATCATTAATTTATGTTTTATTACATATTATACTAGTTTCTAATATCTTAGAACATTATACTAGTTCTTATTATCTTGGAACATTAATTTATGTTTTATTACACATTATACCAGTTCTTAGTATCTTAGATCATTAATTTGTGTTTTATTACATATTATACTAGTTCCTAGTATCTTAGAACATTAATTTATGCTTTATTACATATTATACTAGTTCTTAGTATCTTAGAACATTAATTTATGCTTTATTACATATTATACTAGTTCTTAGTATCTTAGAACATTAATTTATGCTTTATTACATATTATACTAGTTCTTAGTATCTTAGATCATTAATTTATATTTTATTACATATTATACTAGTTCGTAGTATCTTAGGACATTAATTTATGCTTTATTACATATGATACTAGTTCTTAGTATCTTAGAACAATATACTAGTTCTTAGTATCTTAGAACAATATACTAGTTCTTAGTATCTTAGAACACTATACTAGTTCTTAGTATCTTAGATCATTAATTTATGTTTTATTACATATAATACTAGTTCTTAGTATCTTGGAACATTAATTTATGTTTTATTACCTATTATACTAGTTCTTAATATCTTAGGACATTAATTTATGCTTTATTACTTATTATACTAGTTCTTAATATCTTAGAACATTAATTTATGCTTTCTTACATATTATACTAGTTCTTAGCATCTTAGAACATTAATTTATGCTTTATTACATATGATACTAGTTCTTAGTATCTTAGATCATTAATTTATGTTTTATTACATATTATACTAGTTCGTAGTATCTTAGGACATTAATTTATGCTTTATTACATATGATACTAGTTCTTAGTATCTTAGATCAGTAATTTATGTTTTATTACTTATTATACTAGTTCCTAGTATCTTAGAACATTAATTTATGCTTTATTACTTATTATACTAGTTCCTAGTATCTTAGAACATTAATTTATGCTTTATCACATATTATAATAGTTCTTAATATCTTAGAACATTAATTTATGCTTTATTACATATAGTACTAGTTCTTAGTATCTTGGAACATTAATTTACGATTTATTACATATTATACTAGTTCTTAGTATCTTAGAACATTAATTTATGCTTTATTACATATGATACTAGTTGTTAATATCTTAGTATCTTAGAACATTAATTTATTTTTTATGACATATCATACTAGTTATTAGTATGTTAGAACATTACTTTATGCTTTATTACATATTATACTAGTTCCTTGTATCTTAGAACATTATACAAGTTCTTAGTATCTTAGAACATTCTACTAGTTCTTAATATCTTATATCATTAATTTATATTTTATTACATATTATACTAGTTCCTAATATCCTAGAACATTATACTAGATCTTAGTATCTTAGAACATTATACTAGATCTTAGTATCTTAGAACATTATACTAGTTCTTAGTATCTTGAAACATTAATTTATGTTTTATTACATATTATACCAGTTCTTAATATCTTAGATCATTAATTTGTTTTATTACATATTATACTAGTTCCTAGTATCTTAGAACATTAATTTCTGCTTTATTACATATTATACTAGTTCTTAGTATCTTAGAACATTATGCTTTATTACATATTATACTACTTCTTAGTATTTTAGAACATTAATTTATGCTTTATTACATATTATACTAGTTCTTAGTATCTTAGAACATTAATTTATGCTTTATTACATATTATACTAGTTCTTAGTATCTTAGAACATTAATTTATGCTTTATTACATGTGATACTAGTTCTTAATAACTTAGTATCTTAGAACATTAATTTATGTTTTATGACATAGCATTCTAGTTCTTAGTATCTCAGAACATTACTTTATGCTTTATTACATATTATACTAGTTCTTAGTATCTTAGAACATTAATTTATGTTTTATTACTAATTATACTGTTCTTAGTATATTGGAACATTAATATAAGCTTTATTACATATGATACTAGTTCTTAGTATCTTAGAACATTAATTTATGTTTTATTACTTATTATAATAGTTCTTAATATCTTAGAACATTAATTTATGCTTTATTACATATAGTACTAGTTCTTAGTATCTTAGAACATTAATTTGTTTTATTACATATTATACTAGTTCCTAGTATCTTAGAACATTAATTTATGTTTTATTACTTATTATACTAGTTCTTAGTATCTTAGAACATTAATTTATGCTTTATTACATATTATACTAGTTCCTAGTATCTTAGAACATTATGCTTTATTACATAGTATATTACTTCTTAGTATTTTAGAACATTAACTTATGCTTTATTACATATAATGCTAGTTCTTAGTATCTTAGAACATTAATTTATGTTTTATTACTTATTATACTAGTTCTTAGTATCTTAGAACATTAATTTATGCTTTATTACATATTATACTAGTTCCTAGTATCTTAGAATATTATGCTTTATTACATAGTATATTACTTCTTAGTATTTTAGAACATTAATTTATGCTTTATTACATATTATACTAGTTCCTAGTATCTTAGAACATTATGCTTTATTAGATAGTATATTACTTCTTAGTATTTTAGAACATTAATTTATGTTTTATGACATATCATACTAGTTCTTAGTATCTTAGAACATTATACTAGTTCTTTGTATCTTAGAACATTAATTTATTCTTTATTACATATTATACCGGTTCTTAGCATCTTAGAACATTAATTTATGCTTTATTACATATTACACTACTTCTTAGTATTTTAGAACATTAATTTATGCTTTATTACATATTATACTAGTTCTTAGTATCTTAGAACATTAATTTATGCTTTATTACATATGATACTTGTTCTTAATATCTTAGTATCTTAGAACATTATACTAGTTCTTTGTATCTTAGAACATTATACTAGTTCTTTATATCTTATATCATTAATTTATGTTTTATTACATATTATACTAGTTTCTAATATCTTAGAACATTATACTAGTTCTTATTATCTTGGAACATTAATTTATGTTTTATTACACATTATACCAGTTCTTAGTATCTTAGATCATTAATTTGTGTTTTATTACATATTATACTAGTTCCTAGTATCTTAGAACATTAATTTATGCTTTATTACATATTATACTAGTTCTTAGTATCTTAGAACATTAATTTATGCTTTATTACATATTATACTAGTTCTTAGTATCTTAGATCATTAATTTATATTTTATTACATATTATACTAGTTCATAGTATCTTAGGACATTAATTTATGCTTTATTACATATGATACTAGTTCTTAGTATCTTAGAACATTATACTAGTTCTTAGTATCTTAGAACACTATACTAGTTCTTAGTATCTTAGAACACTATACTAGTTCTTAGTATCTTAGATCATTAATTTATGTTTTATTACATATAATACTAGTTCTTAGTATCTTGGAACATTAATTTATGTTTTATTACCTATTATACTAGTTCTTAATATCTTAGGACATTAATTTATGCTTTATTACTTATTATACTAGTTCTTAATATCTTAGAACATTAATTTATGCTTTCTTACATATTATACTAGTTCTTAGCATCTTAGAACATTAATTTATGCTTTATTACATATGATACTAGTTCTTAGTATCTTAGATCATTAATTTATGTTTTATTACATATTATACTAGTTCGTAGTATCTTAGGACATTAATTTATGCTTTATTACATATGATACTAGTTCTTAGTATCTTAGAACATTAATTTATGCTTTATTACATATGATACTAGTTCTTAGTATCTTAGAACATTATACTAGTTCTTAGTATCTTAGAACACTATACTAGTTCTTAGTATCTTAGAACACTATACTAGTTCTTAGTATCTTAGATCATTAATTTATGTTTTATTACATATAATACTAGTTCCTAGTATCTTAGAACATTAATTTATGTTTTATTACCTATTATACTAGTTCTTAGCATCTTAGAACATTAATTTATGCTTTATTACATATGATACTAGTTGTTAGTACTTTAGAACATTAATTTATGCTTTATTACATATTATACTAGTTCTTAGTATCTTAGAACATTAATTTATGTTTTATTACCTATTATACTAGTTCTTAATATCTTAGGACATTAATTTATGCTTTGTTACATGTTAGTTCTTAGAAATGGAAAACCTTTCCCCCTTACCTTAGAAAGGATGTGAATATGCCTTGGTACATAAATTATAAAACAAGGTTTTGTTTAAATTGATTCATAACCTGCAGTGGACAGTTGGGAAATTTTGTTCATTAGAATATGTACAGAACTTTTTGACCACAACTGTGATAAGTTTTAAGTACAGTATGGAACAATAAATCTTAATTTAACTATTTGGTGAAAACAACAAGAAATTTAAATGTAACTTTCTGGTGGAAACTCATTGTTTGTTTTTATAAAAGACATTTTTTTATTCATTTCCTGTTCATGGATGGTACTGACTGATCTTAAACACAAACTTTCTTCACTTTCTGTTCAAATTTACTATTACTAATCTCAAGAACGAATGCTTGTTCAGTTTCTGTTCACAATTGGTACTACAAATCTTAAAAGCAAATATTGTCCAATTTCTTTTTATTTTTGGTATTATCAGCTTTCAAGACAAAGTTCGTTCAGTTTCTGTTCATATTTGATATTACTAGTCTCTAAAAGAGTTTGTTTAGTTTCTGTTTGTGTTCAATAATATCATCCTTAAAGACAAAGTTTGTTCAGCTGATGTTCATGTTCCATCTTACCAATCTTAAAGACAAAGCTTGTTCAGCTGATGTTCATGTTCCATCTTACCAATCTTAAAGACAAAGTTTGTTCATCTGATGTTCATGTTCCATCTTACCAATCTTAAAAACAAAGTTTGTTCAGCTGATGTTCATGTTCCATCTTACCAATCTTAAAAACAAAGTTTGTTCAGCTGATGTTCATGTTCCATCTTATCAATCTTAAAGAGAAAGTTTGTTCAGCTGATGTTCATGTTCCATCTTACCAATCTTAAAAACAAAGTTTGTTCAGCTGATGTTCATGTTCCATCTTACCAATCTTAAAGACAAAAGTTTGTTCAGCTGATGTTCATGTTCCATCTTACCAATCTTAAAAAGAAAGTTTGTCCAGCTGATGTTCATGTTCCATCATACCAATCTTAAAAACAAAGTTTGTTCAGCTGATGTTCATGTTCCATCTTACCAATCTCAAAAACAAAGTTTGTTCAGCTGATGTTCGTGTTCCATCTTACCAATCTTAAAAACAAAGTTTGTTCAGCTGATGTTCGTGTTCCATCTTACCAATCTTAAAAACAAAGTTTGTTCAGCTGATGTTCGTGTTCCATCTTACCAATCTTAAAAACAAAGTTTGTTCAGCTGATGTTCATGTTCCATCTTACCAATCTTAAAAACAAAGTTTGTTCAGCTGATGTTCATGTTCCATCTTACCAATCTTAAAGAGAAAGTTTGTTCAGCTGATGTTCATGTTCCATCTTACCAATCTTAAAGACAAAGTTTGTTCAGCTGATGTTCATGTTCCATCTTACCAATCTTAAAAACAAAGTTTGTTCATCTGATGTTCATGTTCCATCTTACCAATCTTAAAAACAAAGTTTGTTCAGCTGATGTTCATGTTCCATCTTACCAATCTTAAAAACAAAGTTTGTTCAGCTGATGTTCATGTTCCATCTTACCAATCTTAAAGACAAAGTTTGTTCAGCTGATGTTCATGTTCCATCTTACCAATCTTAAAGACAAAGTTTGTTCAGCTGATGTTCATGTTCCATCTTACCAATCTTAAAGACAAAGTTTGTTCAGCTGATGTTCGTGTTCCATCTTACCAATCTTAAAGACAAAGTTTGTTCAGCTGATGTTCATGTTCCATCTTACCAATCTTAAAAACAAAGTTTGTTCAGCTGATGTTCATGTTCCATGTTACCAATCTTAAAAACAAAGTTTGTTCAGCTGATGTTCATGTTCCATCTTACCAATCTTAAAGACAAAGTTTGTTTAGTTTCTGTTCACTTATAGTAGCACAAAAATGTTATATGAATGTTGACAATTTAACCACAATATTAAATATGCCCAGGTTTTCCTTTATAATAATTATTAAGGTTAAAGATAAGGAGTGCAAGCATATAATTATATACTAGCAGTGTAAACTGCAAGCGTTTTTTGGTATTCAACTTGATAACTTCAAATTAGCTGAAACAAAGATGAAATTTCCTATAACAAGGTTCCCTGTTGTGTTCATTATCTTCTTAATCAAGTAACATTCATTTCTAATTATAATTGGAATTTATTTTGAATTTATAGGCAAATCAGTATAAATTTTCACAAATTGCTTTTGAAAAGATGAAATTATTAAAATCATTAAAACTGTTGTTTTAGAACAAAGCTACACTGGCTCTATCTACTGCAGGAATCAAACCCCAGATCTAGACATTGTGAAATGATATCTTATGACTGACTTATCGGGTGACTAGTAGTATACAAATCACAGAATTGTGGTGAGTTTATAACAAATACATTAGTTGTTTGTAAGCCTTAAGGTTAAGCCTAAAAAATCAGTGTGAAAAATGAAAAAATTTTTCTTTAAAGATATTTCATATAATCATAGTTTAATTTCTACTATTTGACTTAACAGAACTCTCTGAAGACAATGTATTTTATCAACTCTAATTTGCTTAAGTTTCTTTGAAATCATATAGGATCAGTATGGTCCAAAACATATCAGATGTACACAAGTTATGAACAGAGAGGCTGTTAATATAAAGTAGCATAATGGATATTAAAGTTGTATAAAGTTATGTTAGCAAGTCATTACAAAGACAAAATTTATTTATTTTTAAATCTTGTTTCTGAGAGAATTAATTTTTAAAAATATCTGGCTATGCATGTCCTCCTACTAATCCGGAGCAGATATGTTGGTTGAGTTCTATTACTAGTTTTATTTTCGACTCACCTTTCACATATTTGAGCCCAACTTCTAATCCTTGCTGAGGGGTGGTCGAGATGAGAAAGAATTTCACAGTCTCAAAGATGTCACCATTGTTTACTAAAAGTTCTTTGGCTTTAATAATACACTCATCCACAGGAGGAAGGAATGCCTAAAAATGAACACAAAATTCCAAATTATCTCTTTCTTCATGAAGTTGGTGTGAATTGAATTTAGAAAGTTTTGTTACTTTAACTCACTTAAGTTCCTCAAGGTAAATTAGAATGTTATTTTTCATGACAAAAAATCCACTTCAAATAAAAATGTATCTCAGAACTGTTGGTATGTGTATTAACACTTTTACTATTAAAGCACTGCAAGTCAAATAAACACAACATAACCATAGAAAACACCCAGAAACAAACTACGAAAACAAATATAAACAAATGCAAAATCAAAGAAGCCCTACTTATACAGCAACTAAAACCAATATAAAGAAACATCTTTATACATGTACTAATTAACAACCCAACATCTAACTACCACACTCCCTTCAATCCCATACCCACTTATACTCTCACTCCTACGACATGCACTCGGCAACTGTCAGTTGCAAACTCTTTCTTTATTAACCTGATGATGACCTACAAAGGTCAAAACATTGCTCTCTGGTTTATTATTAAAAGTGTTAATACCCATACCAGCCATTCTGAGACACATTGGAATGTTATTTTAAGTTACATAGGTTCCATAAGTGTCCTACAAAAGAGACAGACAAATGATAACAAGGTAAAAGTGTAACAACACATAGAGAAAAGTTTCAAATAAGAGGGTTAAATAAGAAATCTAAAACTATAAATCCAACATGGCTAACTAGACTTCAAATGTGATGGACAAACATGAAACACGAGGACTTTTATCATATAAAGCATCAAGTACAATAAGTACTTTTAGGGATAAGAGGAAACATAAAACATATATACAGCCAGCAAAAAATAACACAGTTACTATGACTAAGTTACAAAGGAAACACATAAACGTATTGAAGTTAGGGGAATGCATATACCAACATCAAAATGTAGAAGATGGTTTTCATCACTGGATCCCAAAGACACATTTACTACCAATGGGACTGACATACAATATTTCAGATTTTCATTAGTTATTAACCAATCTGATGAATAAGTAGCAAAATGGATTTAATGTTATTTTAACATCCACCTTTCTTTAAGTTTAATATATATTCAGAAATGTGACTTATATTCCTAAATGTGTATTGTGCATGTCCCACCTGTTCTCTAAATTTGTAGAAGAGTCTTGAGAGTAAGAATACAAAAGATATGTTTTACGAAAGCACTAGAATATCATTGAATACTGTTGCCAAGTGAATTTATCAATGCTCTTGACTAATGAGTATAAATATTAACCATTGCAACATGCAGAGAGACAATTATTGAATACTGGATGTTATCTACTTTCAGTATACCATAAGCCACAGAAGCTATAATTGTGATTAATGCTTATTAATGAAAAACAACAACAGAATCTCACCAGAAACATTTGAAAATGTTTAACATTATGAATCATTCAACTTCAGAGAACTAACTTTGGATGTTATTATTTATACAAAGACATTTATAACTTTGGTAGTGAAAAATTTGCATGTGCTTGTACAAGGGCTGTTCAAAAAATAAGCGGACTGTTTGAATTGCGCCGCTCCAGTTGGTTCCAGGGGAATCCACTTGGTGTCGCTAGGTTCGCACAGATCAGCTGATTACGACGCCATTTCCCGATTGCAGATATCTTCATTTGTGTATTAGCTACGCGGTTTTAAGTGAAGTGCGATTTTTTCGTTTGGCAGATTTCAGAATGAATGACCTGAAGGAGCAACGACTTGCTGTGAAATTTTGTGTTAAACTTGGAAACTCTGCGACTGAAACTTTTGCTATGCTTAACACGGCTTACGGTGATGTTGCTATGAAGCGTATGGCATGTTTCAAGTGGCATGAACGTTTTAAGGATGGTCGACAGTCCATTGAAGATGATGAGCATCCTGGATGTCCTTCCACGTCAACTGACGACCCACACGTCGACAAAATCAACACCCTGGTGCAGGCAAATCGACGTCTGACTGTCAGGAAGCTTGCTGAAGAGTGTGGGATATCAGTTGGATCTTGTTACAAGATTTTGACCAAAAAATTGAAGATGCACCACGTTGCTGGGAAATTCAGCCCTCAGAACTCGTGAGTTTTTGGCCAAACACTCGATCACTGTTCTTCCCCACCCCCCTACTCACCTGACCTTGCTCCTTGCAATTTTTTCTTGTTCCCCAAACTCAAAAGACCCTTGAAAGGAAGAAGATTTGAGACGATTCCCGAGATTAAGGCAAATGCAACGAAGGAGCTGGAGGACATTACAAAAGAAGCGTACCAGGATTGTTTCAACAAGTGGAAACACCGTTGGGATAAGTGTGTGCGTTGGGGAGGAGAGTACTTTGAAGGGGTCCCAGACCTGTAACTTCTAAATAAAGTACATTTTGTTTTATGACGTCAGTCCGCATATTTTTTTAACAGACCTCGTAAAGCAGACAGCTAGCTTTGCCGTCAAGTGAACTGTACACGTACCAACATAGAATTAATTTGTTGTCTGTAAATGTTGAAGATAAAGTATTCAGTTCCAGACCAGATAAAAGACTCAGCATTGTTTCTAAGTTTGTAACAGTGTTAAATATAATCCATTATTTGTAATAACCGTTATTATAAATTGTACTGTTGTTTATATATTAAAATATATTTGTTTTGAAATAAAATTGTTGCAAATATCATACATTTGATACATATCAACATTCAAGTAACTTCTAAATTCAAATTTCTGGTTATTTGAAATCCTAATATGTAACATAATAAATCAGAGACCCATCCAAGATTGATTATCATGTGTAACAGCTGATATGTAACATAATAAATCAGAGACCCATCCAAGATTGATTATCACGTGTAACAGCTGATATGTAACATAATAAATCAGAGACCCATCCAAGACTGATTATCATGTGTAACAGCTGATATCTCAGAGACCCATCCAAGATTGATTATCATGTGTAACAGCTGATATCTCAGAGACCCATCCAAGATTGATTATCATGTGTAACAGCTGATATCTCAGAGACCCATCCAAGATTGATTATCATGTGTAACAGCTGATATCTCAGGGTTTTCATTGCTATAAACCAATCTGGTAAATGAGAAGTATCTCATATTTTCTTTGTTATTAACCAACCTGGTATTTTAAACATAATATTTTCTTTGTTATTAACCAACCTGGTATTTTAAACATAATATTTTCTTTGTTATTAACCAATCTGGTATTTTAAACATAATATTTTCTTTGTTATTAACCAATCTGGTATTTTAAACATAATATTTTCTTTGTTATTAACCAATCTGGTATTTTAAACATAATATTTTCTTTGTTATTAACCAATCTGGGATATTAAACATAATATTTTCTTTGTTATTAACCAATCTGGTATTTTAAACATAATATTTTCTTTGTTATTAACCAATCTGGTATTTTAAACATAATATTTTCTTTGTTATTAACCAATCTGGTATTTTAAACATAATATTTTCTTTGTTATTAACCAATCTGGTATTTTAAACATAATATTTTCTTTGTTATTAACCAACCTGGTATTTTAAACATAATATTTTCTTTGTTATTAACCAATCTGGTATTTTAAACATAATATTTTCTTTGTTATTAACCAATCTTGTATTTTAAACATAATATTTTCTTTGTTATTAACCAATCTGGTATTTTAAACATAATATTTTCTTTGTTATTAACCAATCTGGTAAATGAGAAGTATCTCATATTTTCTTTGTTATTAACCAACCTGGTATTTTAAACATAATATTTTCTTTGTTATTAACCAACCTGGTATTTTAAACATAATATTTTCTTTGTTATTAACCAATCTGGTATTTTAAACATAATATTTTCTTTGTTATTAACCAATCTGGTAAATGAGAAGTATCTCATATTTTCTTTGTTATTAACCAACCTGGTATTTTAAACATAATATTTTCTTTGTTATTAACCAACCTGGTATTTTAAACATAATATTTTCTTTGTTATTAACCAATCTGGTATTTTAAACATAATATTTTCTTTGTTATTAACCAACCTGGTATTTTA
The DNA here is from genome assembly GCF_004210375.1 of Tachypleus tridentatus. Taxonomy (NCBI): domain Eukaryota; kingdom Metazoa; phylum Arthropoda; class Merostomata; order Xiphosura; family Limulidae; genus Tachypleus; species Tachypleus tridentatus. Next base: position 10,097,119 of record NW_027467777.1, on the reverse strand, counting down.
AACATAATATTTTCTTTGTTATTAACCAATCTGGTAAATGAGAAGTATCTCATATTTTCTTTGTTATTAACCAACCTGGTATTTTAAACATAATATTTTCTTTGTTATTAACCAATCTTTTATTTTAAACATAAATTTTCTTTGTTATTAACCAACCTGGTATTTTAAACATAATATTTTCTTTGTTATTAACCAATCTGGTATTTTAAACATAATATTTTCTTTGTTATTAACCAATCTGGTATTTTAAACATAATATTTTCTTTGTTATTAACCAACCTGGTATTTTAAACATAATATTTTCTTTGTTATTAACCAATCTGGTATTTTAAACATAATATTTTCTTTGTTATTAACCAATCTGGTATTTTAAACATAATATTTTCTTTGTTATTAACAAACCTGGTATTTTAAACATAATATTTTCTTTGTTATTAACCAATCTAGTATTTTAAACATAATATTTTCTTTGTTATTAACCAACCTGGTATTTTAAACATAATATTTTCTTTGTTATTAACCAATCTGGTAAATGAGAAGTATCTCATATTTTCTTTGTTATTAACCAACCTGGTATTTTAAACATAATATTTTCTTTGTTATTAACCAACCTGGTATTTTAAACATAATATTTTCTTTGTTATTAACCAATCTGGTAAATGAGAAGTATCTCATATTTTCTTTGTTATTAACCAACCTGGTATTTTAAACATAATATTTTCTTTGTTATTAACCAATCTGGTATTTTAAACATAATATTTTCTTTGTTATTAACCAATCTGGTATTTTAAACATAATATTTTCTTTGTTATTAACCAACCTGGTATTTTAAACATAATATTTTCTTTGTTATTAACCAATCTGGTAAATGAGAAGTATCTCATATTTTCTTTGTTATTAACCAACCTGGTATTTTAAACATAATATTTTCTTTGTTATTAACCAATCTGGTATTTTAAACATAATATTTTCTTTGTTATTAACCAATCTGGTAAATGAGAAGTATCTCATATTTTCTTTGTTATTAACCAACCTGGTATTTTAAACATAATATTTTCTTTGTTATTAACCAATCTGGTATTTTAAACATAATATTTTCTTTGTTATTAACCAATCTGGTATTTTAAACATAATATTTTCTTTGTTATTAACCAATCTGGTAAATGAGAAGTATCTCATATTTTCTTTGTTATTAACCAATCTGGTATTTTAAACATAATATTTTCTTTGTTATTAACCAACCTGGTATTTTAAACATAATATTTTCTTTGTTATTAACCAACCTGGTATTTTAAACATAATATTTTCTTTGTTATTAACCAATCTGGTATTTTAAACATAATATTTTCTTTGTTATTAACCAATCTGGTAAATGAGAAGTATCTCATATTTTCTTTGTTATTAACCAACCTGGTATTTTAAACATAATATTTTCTTTGTTATTAACCAATCTGGTATTTTAAACATAATATTTTCTTTGTTATTAACCAATCTGGTATTTTAAACATAATATTTTCTTTGTTATTAACCAACCTGGTATTTTAAACATAATATTTTCTTTGTTATTAACCAACCTGGTATTTTAAACATAATATTTTCTTTGTTATTAACCAACCTGGTATTTTAAACATAATATTTTCTTTGTTATTAACCAATCTGGTATTTTAAACATAATATTTTCTTTGTTATTAACCATACTGGTATGTTAAACATAATATTTTCTTTGTTATTAACCAACCTGGTATTTTAAACATAATATTTTCTTTGTTATTAACCAATCTGGTATTTTAAACATAATATTTTCTTTGTTATTAACCAACCTGGTATTTTAAACATAATATTTTCTTTGTTATTAACCAATCTGGTATTTTAAACATAATATTTTCTTTGTTATTAACCAATCTGGTATTTTAAACATAATATTTTCTTTGTTATTAACCAATCTGGTATTTTAAACATAATATTTTCTTTGTTATTAACCAACCTGGTATTTTAAACATAATATTTTCTTTGTTATTAACCAATCTGGTATTTTAAACATAATATTTTCTTTGTTATTAACCAATCTGGTATTTTAAACATAATATTTTCTTTGTTATTAACCAATCTGGTATTTTAAACATAATATTTTCTTTGTTATTAACCAATCTGGTATTTTAAACATAATATTTTCTTTGTTATTAACCAATCTGGTATTTTAAACATAATATTTTCTTTGTTATTAACCAATCTGGTATTTTAAACATAATATTTTCTTTGTTATTAACCAATCTGGTATTTTAAACATAATATTTTCTTTGTTATTAACCAATCTGGTATTTTAAACATAATATTTTCTTTGTTATTAACCAATCTGGTATTTTAAACATAATATTTTCTTTGTTATTAACCAATCTGGTATTTTAAACATAATATTTTCTTTGTTATTAACCAATCTGGTATTTTAAACATAATATTTTCTTTGTTATTAACCAATCTGGTATTTTAAACATAATATTTTCTTTGTTATTAACCAATCTGGTATTTTAAACATAATATTTTCTTTGTTATTAACCAATCTGGTATTTTAAACATAATATTTTCTTTGTTATTAACCAATCTGGTATTTTAAACATAATATTTTCTTTGTTATTAACCAATCTGGTATTTTAAACATAATATTTTCTTTGTTATTAACCAATCTGGTATTTTAAACATAATATTTTCTTTGTTATTAACCAATCTGGTATTTTAAACATAATATTTTCTTTGTTATTAACCAATCTGGTATTTTAAACATAATATTTTCTTTGTTATTAACCAATCTGGTATTTTAAACATAATATTTTCTTTGTTATTAACCAACCTGGTATTTTAAACATAATATTTTCTTTGTTATTAACCAACCTGGTATTTTAAACATAATATTTTCTTTGTTATTAACCAATCTGGTATTTTAAACATAATATTTTCTTTGTTATTAACCAACCTGGTATTTTAAACATAATATTTTCTTTGTTATTAACCAACCTGGTATTTTAAACATAATATTTTCTTTGTTATTAACCAACCTGGTATTTTAAACATAATATTTTCTTTGTTATTAACCAATCTGGTATTTTAAACATAATATTTTCTTTGTTATTAACCAACCTGGTATTTTAAACATAATATTTTCTTTGTTATTAACCAATCTGGTATTTTAAACATAATATTTTCTTTGTTATTAACCAATCTGGTATTTTAAACATAATATTTTCTTTGTTATTAACCAATCTGGTATTTTAAACATAATATTTTCTTTGTTATTAACCAATCTGGTATTTTAAACATAATATTTTCTTTGTTATTAACCAATCTGGTATTTTAAACATAATATTTTCTTTGTTATTAACCAACCTGGTATTTTAAACATAATATTTTCTTTGTTATTAACCAATCTGGTATTTTAAACATAATATTTTCTTTGTTATTAACCAACCTGGTATTTTAAACATAATATTTTCTTTGTTATTAACCAATCTGGTATTTTAAACATAATATTTTCTTTGTTATTAACCAACCTGGTATTTTAAACATAATATTTTCTTTGTTATTAACCAATCTGGTATTTTAAACATAATATTTTCTTTGTTATTAACCAATCTGGTATTTTAAACATAATATTTTCTTTGTTATTAACCAATCTGGTATTTTAAACATAATATTTTCTTTGTTATTAACCAATCTGGTATTTTAAACATAATATTTTCTTTGTTATTAACCAATCTGGTATTTTAAACATAATATTTTCTTTGTTATTAACCAATCTGGTATTTTAAACATAATATTTTCTTTGTTATTAACCAATCTGGTATTTTAAACATAATATTTTCTTTGTTATTAACCAATCTGGTATTTTAAACATAATATTTTCTTTGTTATTAACCAATCTGGTATTTTAAACATAATATTTTCTTTGTTATTAACCAATCTGGTATTTTAAACATAATATTTTCTTTGTTATTAACCAATCTGGTATTTTAAACATAATATTTTCTTTGTTATTAACCAACCTGGTATTTTAAACATAATATTTTCTTTGTTATTAACCAACCTGGTATTTTAAACATAATATTTTCTTTGTTATTAACCAATCTGGTATTTTAAACATAATATTTTCTTTGTTATTAACCAATCTGGTATTTTAAACATAATATTTTCTTTGTTATTAACCAATCTGGTATTTTAAACATAATATTTTCTTTGTTATTAACCAATCTGGTATTTTAAACATAATATTTTCTTTGTTATTAACCAATCTGGTATTTTAAACATAATATTTTCTTTGTTATTAACCAATCTGGTATTTTAAACATAATATTTTCTTTGTTATTAACCAATCTGGTAAATGAGAAGTATCTCATATTTTCTTTGTTATTAACCAACCTGGTATTTTAAACATAATATTTTCTTTGTTATTAACCAACCTGGTATTTTAAACATAATATTTTCTTTGTTATTAACCAATCTTGTATTTTAAACATAATATTTTCTTTGTTATTAACCAATCTGGTAAATGAGAAGTATCTCATATTTTCTTTGTTATTAACCAACCTGGTATTTTAAACATAATATTTTCTTTGTTATTAACCAACCTGGTATTTTAAACATAATATTTTCTTTGTTATTAACCAATCTGGTATTTTAAACATAATATTTTCTTTGTTATTAACCAATCTGGTAAATGAGAAGTATCCCATATTTTCTTTGTTATTAACCAACCTGGTATTTTAAACATAATATTTTCTTTGTTATTAACCAATCTGGTATTTTAAACATAATATTTTCTTTGTTATTAACCAATCTGGTATTTTAAACATAATATTTTCTTTGTTATTAACCAACCTGGTATTTTAAACATAATATTTTCTTTGTTATTAACCAATCTGGTATTTTAAACATAATATTTTCTTTGTTATTAACCAATCTGGTATTTTAAACATAATATTTTCTTTGTTATTAACCAACCTGGTATTTTAAACATAATATTTTCTTTGTTATTAACCAATCTGGTATTTTAAACATAATATTTTCTTTGTTATTAACCAACCTGGTATTTTAAACATAATATTTTCTTTGTTATTAACCAATCTGGTATTTTAAACATAATATTTTCTTTGTTATTAACCAACCTGGTATTTTAAACATAATATTTTCTTTGTTATTAACCAACCTGGTATTTTAAACATAATATTTTCTTTGTTATTAATCAACCTGGTATTTTAAACATAATATTTTCTTTGTTATTAACCAACCTGGTATTTTAAACATAATATTTTCTTTGTTATTAACCAACCTGGTATTTTAAACATAATATTTTCTTTGTTATTAACCAATCTGGTATTTTAAACATAATATTTTCTTTGTTATTAACCAATCTGGTATTTTAAACATAATATTTTCTTTGTTATTAACCAATCTGGTATTTTAAACATAATATTTTCTTTGTTATTAACCAATCTGGTAAATGAGAAGTATCTCATATTTTCTTTGTTATTAACCAATCTGGTATTTTAAACATAATATTTTCTTTGTTATTAACCAACCTGGTATTTTAAACATAATATTTTCTTTGTTATTAACCAATCTGGTATTTTAAACATAATATTTTCTTTGTTATTAACCAATCTGGTATTTTAAACATAATATTTTCTTTGTTATTAACCAATCTGGTATTTTAAACATAATATTTTCTTTGTTATTAACCAATCTGGTAAATGAGAAGTATCTCATATTTTCTTTGTTATTAATCAATCTGGTATTTTAAACATAATATTTTCTTTGTTATTAACCAATCTGGTATTTTAAACATAATATTTTCTTTGTTATTAACCAACCTGGTATTTTAAACATAATATTTTCTTTGTTATTAACCAACCTGGTATTTTAAACATAATATTTTCTTTGTTATTAACCAACCTGGTATTTTAAACATAATATTTTCTTTGTTATTAACCAACCTGGTATTTTAAACATAATATTTTCTTTGTTATTAACCAACCTGGTATTTTAAACATAATATTTTCTTTGTTATTAACCAATCTGGTATTTTAAACATAATATTTTCTTTGTTATTAACCAATCTGGTATTTTAAACATAATATTTTCTTTGTTATTAACCAATCTGGTATTTTAAACATAATATTTTCTTTGTTATTAACCAACCTGGTATTTTAAACATAATATTTTCTTTGTTATTAACCAATCTGGTATTTTAAACATAATATTTTCTTTGTTATTAACCAATCTGGTAAATGAGAAGTATCTCATATTTTCTTTGTTATTAACCAATCTGGTATTTTAAACATAATATTTTCTTTGTTATTAACCAATCTGGTATTTTAAACATAATATTTTCTTTGTTATTAACCAATCTGGTAAATGAGAAGTATCTTATATTTTCTTTGTTATTAACCAACCTGGTATTTTAAACATAATATTTTCTTTGTTATTAACCAATCTGGTATTTTAAACATCATATTTTCTTTGTTATTAACCAATCTGGTATTTTAAACATAATATTTTCTTTGTTATTAACCAATCTGGTATTTTAAACATAATATTTTCTTTGTTATTAACCAATCTGGTATTTTAAACATAATATTTTCTTTGTTATTAACCAATCTGGTATTTTAAACATAATATTTTCTTTGTTATTAACCAACCTGGTATTTTAAACATAATATTTTCTTTGTTATTAACCAACCTGGTATTTTAAACATAATATTTTCTTTGTTATTAACCAACCTGGTATTTTAAACATAATATTTTCTTTGTTATTAACCAATCTGGTATTTTAAACATAATATTTTCTTTGTTATTAACCAATCTGGTATTTTAAACATAATATTTTCTTTGTTATTAACCAATCTGGTATTTTAAACATAATATTTTCTTTGTTATTAACCAATCTGGTATTTTAAACATAATATTTTCTTTGTTATTAACCAATCTGGTATTTTAAACATAATATTTTCTTTGTTATTAACCAATCTGGTATTTTAAACATAATATTTTCTTTGTTATTAACCAATCTGGTATTTTAAACATAATATTTTCTTTGTTATTAACCAATCTGGTATTTTAAACATAATATTTTCTTTGTTATTAACCAATCTGGTATTTTAAACATAATATTTTCTTTGTTATTAACCAATCTGGTATTTTAAACATAATATTTTCTTTGTTATTAACCAATCTGGTATTTTAAACATAATATTTTCTTTGTTATTAACCAATCTGGTATTTTAAACATAATATTTTCTTTGTTATTAACCAATCTGGTATTTTAAACATAATATTTTCTTTGTTATTAACCAATCTGGTATTTTAAACATAATATTTTCTTTGTTATTAACCAATCTGGTATTTTAAACTTTGTTATTAACCAATCTGGTATTTTAAACATAATATTTTCTTTGTTATTAACCAATCTGGTATTTTAAACATAATATTTTCTTTGTTATTAACCAATCTGGTATTTTAAACATAATATTTTCTTTGTTATTAACCAATCTGGTATTTTAAACATAATATTTTCTTTGTTATTAACCAATCTGGTATTTTAAACATAATATTTTCTTTGTTATTAACCAATTAACCAATCTGGTTATTTTTAAACATAATATTTTCTTTGTTATTAACCAATCTGGTATTTTAAACATAATATTTTCTTTGTTATTAACCAATCTGGTATTTTAAACATAATATTTTCTTTGTTATTAACCAATCTGGTAATTTAAAAGTATCTCATATTTTCTTTGTTATTAACCAATCTGGTATTTTAAACATAATATTTTCTTTGTTATTAACCAACCTGGTATTTTAAACATAATATTTTCTTTGTTATTAACCAATCTGGTATTTTAAACATAATATTTTCTTTGTTATTAACCAATCTGGTATTTTAAACATAATATTTTCTTTGTTATTAACCAATCTGGTATTTTAAACATAATATTTTCTTTGTTATTAACCAACCTGGTATTTTAAACATAATATTTTCTTTGTTATTAACCAATCTGGTATTTTAAACATAATATTTTCTTTGTTATTAACCAATCTGGTATTTTAAACATAATATTTTCTTTGTTATTAACCAATCTGGTATTTTAAACATAATATTTTCTTTGTTATTAACCAATCTGGTATTTTTAATATTTTCTTTGTTATTAACCAATCTGGTATTTTAAACTTTGTTATTAACCAATCTGGTATTTTAAACATAATATTTTCTTTGTTATTAACCAATCTGGTATTTTAAACATAATATTTTCTTTGTTATTAACCAATCTGGTATTTTAAACATAATATTTTCTTTGTTATTAACCAACCTGGTATTTTAACATAATATTTTCAACCAATCTGGTATTTTAAACATAATATTTTCTTTGTTATTAACCAATCTGGTATTTTAAACATAATATTTTCTTTGTTATTAACCAATCTGGTATTTTAAACATAATATTTTCTTTGTTATTAACCAATCTGGTATTTTAAAACATAATATTTTCTTTGTTATTAACCAATCTGGTATTTTAAACATAAACATAATATTTTCATAATATTTTCTTTGTTATTAACCAATCTGGTATTTTAAACATAATATTTTCTTTGTTATTAACCAATCTGGTATTTTAAACATAATATTTTCTTTGTTATTAACCAATCTGGTATTTTAAACATAATATTTTCTTTGTTATTAACCAATCTGGTATTTTAAACATAATATTTTCTTTGTTATTAACCAATCTGGTATTTTAAACATAATATTTTCTTTGTTATTAACCAACCTGGTATTTTAAACATAATATTTTCTTTGTTATTAACCAATCTGGTATTTTAAACATAATATTTTCTTTGTTATTAACCAATCTGGTATTTTAAACATAATATTTTCTTTGTTATTAACCAATCTGGTATTTTAAACATAATATTTTCTTTGTTATTAACCAATCTGGTATTTTAAACATAATATTTTCTTTGTTATTAACCAATCTGGTATTTTAAACATAATATTTTCTTTGTTATTAACCAATCTGGTATTTTAAACATAATATTTTCTTTGTTATTAACCAATCTGGTATTTTAAACATAATATTTTCTTTGTTATTAACCAATCTGGTATTTTAAACATAATATTTTCTTTGTTATTAACCAATCTGGTATTTTAAACATAATATTTTCTTTGTTATTAACCAATCTGGTATTTTAAACATAATATTTTCTTTGTTATTAACCAATCTGGTATTTTAAACATAATATTTTCTTTGTTATTAACCAATCTGGTATTTTAAACATAATATTTTCTTTGTTATTAACCAATCTGGTATTTTAAACATAATATTTTCTTTGTTATTAACCAATCTGGTATTTTAAACATAATATTTTCTTTGTTATTAACCAACCTGGTATTTTAAACATAATATTTTCTTTGTTATTAACCAATCTGGTATTTTAAACATAATATTTTCTTTGTTATTAACCAATCTGGTATTTTAAACATAATATTTTCTTTGTTATTAACCAATCTGGTATTTTAAACATAATATTTTCTTTGTTATTAACCAATCTGGTATTTTAAAATAATATTTTCATAATATTTTCTTTGTTATTAACCAATATTTTCTTTGTTATTAACCAATCTGGTATTTTAAACATAATATTTTCTTTGTTATTAACCAATCTGGTATTTTAAACATAATATTTTCTTTGTTATTAACCAATCTGGTATTTTAAACATAATATTTTCTTTGTTATTAACCAATCTGGTATTTTAAACATAATATTTTCTTTGTTATTAACCAATCTGGTATTTTAAACATAATATTTTCTTTGTTATTAACCAATCTGGTATTTTAAACATAATATTTTCTTTGTTATTAACCAATCTGGTATTTTAAACATAATATTTTCTTTGTTATTAACCAATCTGGTATTTTAAACATAATATTTTCTTTGTTATTAACCAATCTGGTATTTTAAACATAATATTTTCTTTGTTATTAACCAATCTGGTATTTTAAACATAATATTTTCTTTGTTATTAACCAATCTGGTATTTTAAACATAATATTTTCTTTGTTATTAACCAATCTGGTATTTTAAACATAATATTTTCTTTGTTATTAACCAATCTGGTATTTTAAACATAATATTTTCTTTGTTATTAACCAATCTGGTATTTTAAACATAATATTTTCTTTGTTATTAACCAATCTGGTATTTTAAACATAATATTTTCTTTGTTATTAACCAATCTGGTATTTTAAACATAATATTTTCTTTGTTATTAACCAATCTGGTATTTAATATTTTCTTTGTTATTAACCAATATTTTCTTTGTTATTAACCAATCTGGTATTTTAAACATAATATTTTCTTTGTTATTAACCAATCTGGTATTTTAAACATAATATTTTCTTTGTTATTAACCAATCTGGTATTTTAAACATAATATTTTCTTTGTTATTAACCAATCTGGTATTTTAAACATAATATTTTCTTTGTTATTAACCAATCTGGTATTTTAAACATAATATTTTCTTTGTTATTAACCAATCTGGTATTTTAAACATAATATTTTCTTTGTTATTAACCAATCTGGTATTTTAAACATAATATTTTCTTTGTTATTAACCAATCTGGTATTTTAAACATAATATTTTCTTTGTTATTAACCAATCTGGTATTTTAAACATAATATTTTCTTTGTTATTAACCAATCTGGTATTTTAAACATAATATTTTCTTTGTTATTAACCAATCTGGTATTTTAAACATAATATTTTCTTTGTTATTAACCAATCTGGTATTTTAAACATAATATTTTCTTTGTTATTAACCAATCTGGTATTTTAAACATAATATTTTCTTTGTTATTAACCAATCTGGTATTTTAAACATAATATTTTCTTTGTTATTAACCAATCTGGTATTTTAAACATAATATTTTCTTTGTTATTAACCAATCTGGTATTTTAAACATAATATTTTCTTTGTTATTAACCAATCTGGTATTTTAAACATAATATTTTCTTTGTTATTAACCAATCTGGTATTTTAAACATAATATTTTCTTTGTTATTAACCAATCTGGTATTTTAAACATAATATTTTCTTTGTTATTAACCAATCTGGTATTTTAAACATAATATTTTCTTTGTTATTAACCAATCTGGTATTTTAAACATAATATTTTCTCTTTGTTATTAACCAATCTGGTATTTTAAACATAATATTTTCTTTGTTATTAACCAATCTGGTATTTTAAACATAATATTTTCTTTGTTATTAACCAATCTGGTATTTTAAACATAATATTTTCTTTGTTATTAACCAATCTGGTATTTTAAACATAATATTTTCTTTGTTATTAACCAATCTGGTATTTTAAACATAATATTTTCTTTGTTATTAACCAATCTGGTATTTTAAACATAATATTTTCTTTGTTATTAACCAATCTGGTATTTTAAACATAATATTTTCTTTGTTATTAACCAATCTGGTATTTTAAACATAATATTTTCTTTGTTATTAACCAATCTGGTATTTTAAACATAATATTTTCTTTGTTATTAACCAATCTGGTATTTTAAACATAATATTTTCTTTGTTATTAACCAATCTGGTATTTTAAACATAATATTTTCTTTGTTATTAACCAATCTGGTATTTTAAACATAATATTTTCTTTTGTTATTAACCAATCTGGTATTTTAAACATAATATTTTCTTTGTTATTAACCAATCTGGTATTTTAAACATAATATTTTCTTTGTTATTAACCAATCTGGTATTTTAAACATAATATTTTCTTTGTTATTAACCAATCTGGTATTTTAAACATAATATTTTCTTTGTTATTAACCAATCTGGTATTTTAAACATAATATTTTCTTTGTTATTAACCAATCTGGTATTTTAAACATAATATTTTCTTTTTGTTATTAACCAACCTGGTATTTTAAACATAATATTTTCTTTGTTATTAACCAATCTGGTATTTTAAACATAATATTTTCTTTGTTATTAACCAATCTGGTATTTTAAACATAATATTTTCTTTGTTATTAACCAATCTGGTATTTTAAACATAATATTTTCTTTGTTATTAACCAATCTGGTATTTTAAACATAATATTTTCTTTGTTATTAACCAATCTGGTATTTTAAACATAATATTTTCTTTGTTATTAACCAATCTGGTATTTTAAACATAATATTTTCTTTGTTATTAACCAATCTGGTATTTTAAACATAATATTTTCTTTGTTATTAACCAATCTGGTATTTTAAACATAATATTTTCTTTGTTATTAACCAATCTGGTATTTTAAACATAATATTTTCTTTGTTATTAACCAATCTGGTATTTTAAACATAATATTTTCTTTGTTATTAACCAATCTGGTATTTTAAACATAATATTTTCTTTGTTATTAACCAATCTGGTATTTTAAACATAATATTTTCTTTGTTATTAACCAATCTGGTATTTTTAAACATAATATTTTCTTTGTTATTAACCAATCTGGTATTTTAAACATAATATTTTCTTTGTTATTAACCAATCTGGTATTTTAAACATAATATTTTCTTTGTTATTAACCAATCTGGTATTTTAAACATAATATTTTCTTTGTTATTAACCAATCTGGTATTTTTAAACATAATATTTTCTTTGTTATTAACCAATCTGGTATTTTAAACATAATATTTTCTTTGTTATTAACCAATCTGGTATTTTTAAACATAATATTTTCTTTGTTATTAACCAATCTGGTATTTTAAACATAATATTTTCTTTGTTATTAACCAATCTGGTATTTTAAACATAATATTTTCTTTGTTATTAACCAATCTGGTATTTTAAACATAATATTTTCTTTGTTATTAACCAATCTGGTATTTTAAACATAATATTTTCTTTGTTATTAACCAATCTGGTATTTTAAACATAATATTTTCTTTGTTATTAACCAATCTGGTATTTTAAACATAATATTTTCTTTGTTATTAACCAATCTGGTATTTTAAACATAATATTTTCTTTGTTATTAACCAATCTGGTATTTTAAACATAATATTTTCTTTGTTATTAACCAATCTGGTATTTTAAACATAATATTTTCTTTGTTATTAACCAATCTGGTATTTTAAACATAATATTTTCTTATTGTTATTAACCAATCTGGTATTTTAAACATAATATTTTCTTTGTTATTAACCAATCTGGTATTTTAAACATAATATTTTCTTTGTTATTAACCAATCTGGTATTTTAAACATAATATTTTCTTTGTTATTAACCAATCTGGTATTTTAAACATAATATTTTCTTTTTATTTTTTGTTATTAACCAATCTGGTATTTTAAACATAATATTTTCTTTGTTATTAACCAACCTGGTATTTTAAACATAATATTTTCTTTGTTATTAACCAATCTGGTATTTTAAACATAATATTTTCTTTGTTATTAACCAATCTGGTATTTTAAACATAATATTTTCTTTGTTATTAACCAATCTGGTATTTTAAACATAATATTTTCTTTGTTATTAACCAATCTGGTATTTTAAACATAATATTTTCTTTGTTATTAACCAATCTGGTATTTTAAACATAATATTTTCTTTGTTATTAACCAATCTGGTATTTTTAAACATAATATTTTCTTTGTTATTAACCAATCTGGTATTTTAAACATAATATTTTCTTTGTTATTAACCAATCTGGTATTTTAAACATAATATTTTCTTTGTTATTAACCAATCTGGTATAAACATAATATTTTCTTTGTTATTAACCAATCTGGTATTTTAAACATAATATTTTCTTTGTTATTAACCAATCTGGTATTTTAAACATAATATTTTCTTTGTTATTAACCAATCTGGTATTTTAAACATAATATTTTCTTTGTTATTAACCAATCTGGTATTTTTTAAACATAATATTTTCTTTGTTATTAACCAATCTGGTATTTTAAACATAATATTTTCTTTGTTATTAACCAATCTGGTATTTTAAACATAATATTTTCTTTGTTATTAACCAATCTGGTATTTTAAACATAATATTTTCTTTGTTATTAACCAACCTGGTATTTTAAACATAATATTTTCATAATATTTTCTTTGTTATTAACCAATCTGGTATTTTAAACATAATATTTTCTTTGTTATTAACCAATCTGGTATTTTAAACATAATATTTTCTTTGTTATTAACCAATCTGGTATTTTAAACATAATATTTTCTTTGTTATTAACCAACCTGGTATTTTAAACATAATATTTTCTTTGTTATTAACCAATCTGGTATTTTAAACATAATATTTTCTTTGTTATTAACCAATCTGGTATTTTAAACATAATATTTTCTTTGTTATTAACCAATCTGGTATTTTAAACATAATATTTTCTTTGTTATTAACCAATCTGGTATTTTAAACATAATATTTTCTTTGTTATTAACCAATCTGGTATTTTAAACATAATATTTTCTTTGTTATTAACCAAACTGGTATTTTAAACATAATATTTTCTTTTGTTATTAACCAATCTGGTATTTTAAACATAATATTTTCTTTGTTATTAACCAATCTGGTATTTTAAACATAATATTTTCTTTGTTATTAACCAATCTGGTATTTTAAACATAATATTTTCTTTGTTATTAACCAATCTGGTATTTTAAACATAATATTTTCTTTGTTATTAACCAATCTGGTATTTTAAACATAATATTATTAACCAACCATCTGGTATTTTAAACATAATATTTTCTTTTGTTATTAACCAATCTGGTATTTTAAACATAATATTTTCTTTGTTATTAACCAATCTGGTATTTTAAACATAATATTTTCTTTGTTATTAACCAATCTGGTATTTTAAACATAATATTTTCTTTGTTATTAACCAATCTGGTATTTTAAACATAATATTTTCTTTTTGTTAACCAATCTGGTATTTTAAACATAATATTTTCTTTGTTATTAACCAATCTGGTATTTTAAACATAATATTTTCTTTGTTATTAACCAATCTGGTATTTTAAACATAATATTTTCTTTGTTATTAACCAATCTGGTATTTTAAACATAATATTTTCTTTGTTATTAACCAACCTGGTATTTTAAACATAATATTTTCTTTTGTTATTAACCAATCTGGTATTTTTTAATTAACCAACCTGGTATTTTAAACATAATATTTTATTTGTTATTAACCAATCTGGTATTTTAAACATAATATTTTCTTTGTTATTAACCAATCTGGTATTTTAAACATATTTTCTTTGTTATTAACCAATCTGGTATTTTAAACATAATATTTTCTTTGTTATTAACCAATCTGGTATTTTAAACATAATATTTTCTTTGTTATTAACCAATCTGGTATTTTAAACATAATATTTTCTTTGTTATTAACCAATCTGGTATTTTAAACATAATATTTTCTTTGTTATTTGTTATTAACCATTAACCAATCTGGTATTTTAAACATAATATTTTCTTTGTTATTAACCAATCTGGTATTTTAAACATAATATTTTCTTTGTTATTAACCAATCTGGTATTTTAAACATAATATTTTCTTTTGTTATTAACCAATCTGGTATTTTAAACATAATATTTTCTTTGTTATTAACCAATCTGGTATTTTAAACATAATATTTTCTTTGTTATTAACCAATCCACTATTTTAACCAACCTGGTATTTTTAAACATAATATTTTCTTTGTTATTAACCAATCTGGTATTTTAAACATAATATTTTCTTTGTTATTAACCAATCTGGTATTTTAAACATAATATTTTCTTTTGTTATTAACCAATCTGGTATTTTAAACATAATATTTTCTTTGTTATTAACCAATCTGGTATTTTAAACATAATATTTTCTTTGTTATTAACCAATCTGGTATTTTAAACATAATATTTTCTTTGTTATTAACCAATCTGGTATTTTAAACATAATATTTTCTTTGTTATTAACCAATCTGGGTTATTAACCACCTGGTATAAACATAATATTTTCTTTGTTATTATTTTAAACATAATATTTTCTTTGTTATTAACCAATCTGGTATTTTAAACATAATATTTTCTTTGTTATTAACCAATCTGGTATTTTAAACATAATATTTTCTTTGTTATTAACCAACCTGGTATTTTAAACATAATATTTTCAATCTGGTATTTTAAACATAATATTTTCTTTGTTATTAACCAATCTGGTATTTTAAACATAATATTTTCTTTGTTATTAACCAATCTGGTATTTTAAACATAATATTTTCTTTGTTATTAACCAATCTGGTATTTTTAAAACAATAATATTTTCTTTGTTATTAACCAATCTGGTATTTTAAACATAATATTTTCTTTGTTATTAACCAACCTGGTATTTTAAACATAATATTTTTGTTATTAACCAACCTGGTATTTTAAACATAATATTTTCTTTGTTATTAACCAATCTGGTATTTTAAACATAATATTTTCTTTGTTATTAACCAATCTGGTATTTTAAACATAATATTTTCTTTGTTATTAACCAATCTGGTATTTTAAACATAATATTTTCTTTGTTATTAACCAATCTGGTATTTTAAACATAATATTTTCTTTGTTTTGTTATTAACTTTGTTATTAACCAACCTGGTATTTTAAACATAATATTTTCTTTGTTATTAACCAATCTGGTATTTTAAACATAATATTTTCTTTGTTATTAACCAACCTGGTATTTTAAACATAATATTTTCTTTGTTATTAACCAATCTGGTATTTTAAACATAATATTTTCTTTGTTATTAACCAATCTGGTATTTTAAACATAATATTTTCTTTGTTATTAACCAATCTGGTATTTTAAACATAATATTTTCTTTGTTATTAACCAATCTGGTATTTTAAACATAATATAATTTTTCTTTGTTATTAACCAATCTGGTATTTTAAACATAATATTTTCTTTTGTTATTAACCAATCTGGTATTTTAAACATAATATTTTCTTTTGTTATTAACCAATCTGGTATTTTAAACATAATATTTTCTTTGTTATTAACCAATCTGGTATTTTAAACATAATATTTTCTTTGTTATTAACCAATCTGGTATTTTAAACATAATATTTTCTTTGTTATTAACCAATCTGGTATTTTAAACATAATATTTTCTTTGTTATTAACCAATCTGGTATTTTAAACATAATATTTTCTTTGTTATTAACCAATCTGGTATTTTTTAACCATATTTTCTTTGTTATTAACCAATCTGGTATTTTAAACATAATATTTTCTTTGTTATTAACCAATCTGGTATTTTAAACATAATATTTTCTTTGTTATTAACCAATCTGGTATTTTAAACATAATATTTTCTTTGTTATTTTAAACATAATATTTTCTTTGTTATTAACCAATCTGGTATTTTAAACATAATATTTTCTTTTGTTATTAACCAACCTGGTATTTTAAACATAATATTTTCTTTGTTATTAACCAATCTGGTATTTTAAACATAATATTTTCTTTGTTATTAACCAATCTGGTATTTTAAACATAATATTTTCTGTTGTTATTAACCAATCTGGTATTTTAAACATAATATTTTCTTTGTTATTAACCCTGGTATTTTAAACATTATATTTTCTTTATTATTAACCAACCTGGTATTTTAAACATAATATTTTCTTTGTTATTAACCAATCTGGTATTTTAAACATAATATTTTCTTTGTTATTAACCAATCTGGTATTTTAAACATAATATTTTCTTTTGTTATTAACCAATAATATTTTCTTTGCCTGGTATTTTAAACATAATATTTTCTTTGTTATTAACCAATCTGGTATTTTAAACATAATATTTTCTTTGTTATTAACCAATCTGGTATTTTAAACATAATATTTTCTTTGTTATTAACCAATCTGGTATTTTAAACATAATATTTTCTTTGTTATTAACCAATCTGGTATTTTAAACATAATATTTTCTTTGTTATTAACCAACCTGGTATTTTAAACATAATATTTTCTTTGTTATTAACCAATCTGGTATTATTTTAAACATAATATTTTCTTTGTTATTAACCAATCTGGTATTTTAAACATAATATTTTCTTTTGTTATTAACCAATCTGGTATTTTAAACATAATATTTTTTCTTTGTTATTAACCAATCTGGTATTTTAAACATAATATTTTCTTTTGTTATTAACCAATCTGGTATTTTAAACATAATATTTTCTTTGTTATTAACCAATCTGGTATTTTAAACATAATATTTTCTTTGTTATTAACCAATCTGGTATTTTAAACATAATATTTTCTTTGTTATTAACCAATCTGGTATTTTAAACATAATATTTTCTTTGTTATTAACCAATCTGGTATTTTAAACATAATATTTTCTTTGTTATTAACCAATCTGGTATTTTAAACATAATATTTTCTTTTTTGTTATTAACCAATCTGGTATTTTAAACATAATATTTTCTTTGTTATTAACCAATCTGGTATTTTAAACATAATATTTTCTTTGTTATTAACCAATCTGGTATTTTAAACATAATATTTTCTTTGTTATTAACCAATCTGGTATTTTAAACATAATATTTTCTTTTGTTATTAACCAATCTGGTATTTTAAACATAATATTTTCTTTTGTTATTAACCAATCTGGTATTTTAAACATAATATTTTCTTTGTTATTAACCAACCTGGTATTTTAAACATAATATTTTCTTTGTTATTAATTATTTTAAACATAATATTTTCCAACCAACCTGGTATTTTAAACATAATATTTTCTTTTGTTATTAACCAATCTGGTATTTTAAACATAATATTTTCTTTTGTTATTAACCAATCTGGTATTTTAAACATAATATTTTCTTTTGTTATTAACCAATCTGGTATTTTAAACATAATATTTTCTTTGTTATTAACCAATCTGGTATTTT
>NW_027467777.1:10013565-10077616 GCF_004210375.1 Tachypleus tridentatus | reverse complement strand
TTATATGTGTTAAAGGTTTCTCTAAATTAAAGCTGTCCTTGTAACTGGTGTTCTATTGTGTATATATGTGTTAAAGGTTTCTTTAAATTAAAGCTGTCCTTGTAACTGGTGTCTCTATTGTGTATATGTGTTAAAGGTTTCTCTAAATTAATGCTGTCCTTGTAACTGGTGTTCTATTGTGTATATATGTGTTAAAGGTTTCTTTAAATTAACGCTATCCTTAGGTTTTCCATTGTGTAAATATGTGTTAAAGGTTTCTTTAAATTAATGCTGTCCTTGTAACTGGTGTCCTTTTGTGTATATATGTGTTAAAGGTTTCTTTAAATTAATGCTGTCCTTGTAACTGGTGTTCTTTGTGTATATATGTGTTAAGGTTTCTTTTAAATTAATGCTGTTTGTAACTGGTGTTCTATTGTGTATATATGTGTTAAGCACTTCTTTAAATTAATGCTATCCTTGTAACTGGTGTTCTATTGTGTATATATGTGTTAAAGGTTTCTTTAAATTAAAGCTGTCCTTGTAACTGGTGTTCTTTTGTGTATATATGTGTTAAAGGTTTCTTTAAATAAATGCTGTCCCTTGTAATTGGTGTTCTTGTGTATATATGTGTTAAAGTGTTTCTAAATTAATGCTGTCCTTGTAACTGGTGTTCTATTGTGTATATATGTGTTAAAGGTTTCTCTAAATTAAAGCTGTCCTTGTAACTGGTGTTCTATTGTGTATATATGTGTTAAAGGTTTCTCTAAATTAAAGCTGTCCCTTGTAACTGGTGTTCTATTGTGTATATATATGTGTTAAAGGTTTCTCTAAATTAAAGCTGTCCCTTGTAACTGGTGTTCTATTGTGTATATATGTGTTAAAGGTTTCTAAATTAATGCTGTCCTTGTAACTGGTGTTCTATTGTGTATATATGTGTTAAAGGTTTCTAAATTAATGCTGTCCTTGTAACTGGTGTTCTATTGTGTATATATGTGTTAAAGGTTTCTTTAAATTAATGCTGTCCTTGTAACTGGTGTTCTATTGTGTATATATGTGTTAAAGGTTTCTTTAAATTAATGCTGTCCTTGTAACTGGTGTTCTTTGTGTATATATGTGTTAAAGGTTTCTTTAAATTAATGCTGTCCTTGTAACTGGTGTTCTCATTGTGTATATATGTTAAAGGTTTCTAAATTAATGCTGTCCTTGTAACTGGTGTTCTATTGTGTATATATGTGTTAAAGGTTTCTTTAAATTAATGCTGTCCTTGTAACTGGTGTTCTATTGTGTATATATGTGTTAAGGTTTCTTTAAATTAATGCTGTCCTTGTAACTGGTGTTCTATTGTGTATATATGTGTTAAAGGTTTCTCTAAATTAAAGCTGTCCTTGTAACTGGTGTCCTTTTGTGTATATATGTGTTAAAGGTTTCTTTAAATTAAAGCTGTCCTTGTAACTGGTGTCCTTTTGTGTATATATGTGTTAAAGGTTTCTCTAAATTAAAGCTGTCCTTGTAACTGGTGTGTCCTTGTGTATATATGTGTTAAAGGTTTCTCTAAATTAAAGCTGTCCTTGTAACTGGTGTCCTTTTGTGTATATATGTGTTAAAGGTTTCTTTAAATTAATGCTGTCCCTTGTAATTGGTGTTCTTGTTGTGTATATATGTGTTAAAGGTTTCTTTAAATTAATGCTGTCCTTGTAACTGGTGTTCTATTGTGTATATATGTGTTAAAGGTTTCTCTAAATTAAATCTGTCCTTGTAACTGGTGTTCTATTGTGTATATATGTGTTAAAGGTTTCTTTAAATTAAATGCTGTCCTTGTAACTGGTGTTCTATTGTGTATATATGTGTTAAAGGTTTCTCTAAATTAATGCTGTCCTTGTAACTGGTGTTCTATTGTGTATATATGTGTTAAAGGTTTCTCTAAATTAATGCTGTCCTTGTAACTGGTGTTCTATTGTGTATATATGTGTTAAAGGTTTCTCTAAATTAATGCTGTCCTTGTAACTGGTGTTCTATTGTGTATATATGTGTTAAAGGTTTCTCTAAATTAATGCTGTCCTTGTAACTGGTGTTCTATTGTGTATATATGTGTTAAAGGTTTCTTTAAATTAATGTTATCCCTTGTAACTGGTGTTCTATTGTGTATATATGTGTTAAAGGTTTCTCTAAATTAATGCTGTCCTTGTAACTGGTGTTCTATTGTGTATATATGTGTTAAAGGTTTCTTTAAATTAATGCTGTCCTTGTAACTGGTGTTCTATTGTGTATATATGTGTTAAAGGTTTCTTTAAATTAATGTTGTCCTTGTAACTGGTGTTCTATTGTGTATATATGTGTTAAAGGTTTCTCTAAATTAAAGCTGTCCTTGTAACTGGTGTCCTTTTGTGTATATATGTGTTAAAGGTTTCTCTAAATTAAAGCTGTCCTTGTAACTGGTGTCCTTTGTGTATATATGTGTTAAAGGTTTCTCTAAATTAAAGCTGTCCTTGTAACTGGTGTCCTTTTGTGTATATATGTGTTACAGGTTTCTTTAAATTAATGCTGTCCTTGTAACTGGTGTTCTATTGTGTATATATGTGTTAAAGGTTTCTCTAAATTAATGCTGTCCTTGTAACTGGTGTTTTATTGTGTATATATGTGTTAAAGGTTTCTCTACGTTAAAGCTGTCCTTGTAACTGGTGTCCTTTTGTGTATATATGTGTTAAAGGTTTCTTTAAATAAATGCTGTCCTTGTAATTGGTGTTCTATTGTGTATATATGTGTTAAAGGTTTCTTTAAATAAATGCTGTCCTTGTAACTGGTGTTCTTTTGTGTATATATGTGTTAAAGGTTTCTCTAAATTAAAGCTGTCCTTGTAACTGGTGTCCTTTTGTGTGTATATATGTGTTAAAGGTTTCTTTAAATTAATGCTGTCCCTTGTAACTGGTGTTCTATTGTGTATATATGTGTTAAAGGTTTCTTTAAATTAATGCTGTCCCTTGTAACTGGTGTTCTATTGTGTATATATGTGTTAAAGGTTTCTCTAAATTAATGCTGTCCTTGTAACTGGTGTTCTATTGTGTATATATGTGTTAAAGGTTTCTTTAAATTAATGCTGTCCTTGTAACTGGTGTTCTATTGTGTATATATGTGTTACAGGTTTCTTTAAATTAATGTTATCCTTGTAACTGGTGTTCTATTGTGTATATATGTGTTAAAGGTTTCTCTAAATTAAAGCTGTCCTTGTAACTGGTGTCCTTTTGTGTATATATGTGTTAAAGGTTTCTCTAAATTAAAGCTGTCCTTGTAACTGGTGTCCTTTTGTGTATATATGTGTTAAAGGTTTCTCTAAATTAAAGCTGTCCTTGTAACTGGTGTCCTTTTGTGTATATATGTGTTACAGGTTTCTTTAAATTAATGCTGTCCTTGTAACTGGTGTTCTATTGTGTATATATGTGTTAAAGGTTTCTCTAAATTAATGCTGTCCTTGTAACTGGTGTTTTATTGTGTATATATGTGTTAAAGGTTTCTCTAAATAAAGCTGTCCTTGTAACTGGTGTCCTTTTGTGTATATATGTGTTAAAGGTTTCTTTAAATAAATGCTGTCCTTGTAATTGGTGTTCTATTGTGTATATATGTGTTAAAGGTTTCTTTAAATAAATGCTGTCCCTTGTAATTGGTGTTCTTTTGTGTATATATGTGTTAAAGGTTTCTCTAAATTAAAGCTGTCCTTGTAACTGGTGTTCTATTGTGTATATATGTGTTAAAGGTTTCTCTAAATTAAAGCTGTCCTTGTAACTGGTGTTCCATTGTGTATATATGTGTTAAAGGTTTCTCTAAATTAATGCTGTCCTTGTAACTGGTGTTCTATTGTGTATATATGTGTTAAAGGTTTCTTTAAATTAATGCTGTCCTTGTAACTGGTGTTCTATTGTGTATATATGTGTTAAAGGTTTCTCTAAATTAATGCTGTCCTTGTAACTGGTGTTCTATTGTGTATATATGTGTTAAAGGTTTCTCTAAATTAAAGCTGTCCTTGTAACTGGTGTTCTATTGTGTATATATGTGTTAAAGGTTTCTTTAAATAAATGCTGTCCTTGTAATTGGTGTTTTTTTTTGTGTATATATGTGTTAAAGGTTTCTCTAAATTAATGCTGTCCCTTGTAACTGGTGTTCTATTGTGTATATATGTGTTAAAGGTTTCTCTAAATTAAAGCTGTCCTTGTAACTGGTGTTCTATTGTGTATATATGTGTTAAAGGTTTCTTTAAATAAATGCTGTCCTTGTAACTGGTGTTCTATTGTGTATATATGTGTTAAAGGTTTCTCTAAATTAAAGCTGTCCTTGTAACTGGTGTTCTATTGTATATATGTGTTAAAGGTTTCTTTAAATTAAAGCTGTCCTTGTAACTGGTGTTCTATTGTGTATATATGTGTTAAAGGTTTCTCTAAATTAATGCTGTCCTTGTAACTGGTGTTCTATTGTGTATATATGTGTTAAAGGTTTCTTTAAATTAAAGCTGTCCTTGTAACTGGTGTTCTGTTGTGTATATATGTGTTAAAGGTTTCTTTAAATAAATGCTGTCCTTGTAACTGGTATTCTATTGTGTATATATGTGTTAAAGGTTTCTCTACGTTAAAGCTGTCCTTGTAACTGGTGTCCTTTTGTGTATATATGTGTTAAAGGTTTCTTTAAAGAAATGCTGTCCTTGTAATTGGTGTTCTATTGTGTATATATGTGTTAAAGGTTTCTTTAAATTAATGCTGTCCCTTGTAATTGGTGTTCTTTGTGTATATATGTGTTAAAGGTTTCTCTAAATTAAATCTGTCCTTGTAACTGGTGTTCTATTGTGTATATATGTGTTAAAGGTTTCTTTAAATTAAAGCTGTCCTTGTAACTGGTGTTCTATTGTGTATATATGTGTTAAAGGTTTCTCTAAATTAATGCTGTCCTTGTAACTGGTGTTCTATTGTGTATATATGTGTTAAAGGTTTCTTTAAATAAATGCTGTCCTTGTAAGTGGTGTTCTTTTGTGTATATATGTGTTAAAGGTTTCTCTAAATTAATGCTGTCCTTGTAACTGGTGTTCTATTGTGTATATATGTGTTAAAGGTTTCTTTAAATTAATGTTATCCTTGTAACTGGTGTTCTATTGTGTATATATGTGTTAAAGGTTTCTTTAAATTAATGTTATCCTTGTAACTGGTGTTCTATTGTGTATATATGTGTTAAAGGTTTCTCTAAATTAATGCTGTCCTTGTAACTGGTGTTCTATTGTGTATATATGTGTTAAAGGTTTCTTTAAATTAATGCTGTCCTTGTAACTGGTGTTCTATTGTGTATATATGTGTTACAGGTTTCTTTAAATTAATGTTATCCTTGTAACTGGTGTTCTATTGTGTATATATGTGTTAAAGGTTTCTCTAAATTAAAGCTGTCCTTGTAACTGGTGTCCTTTTGTGTATATATGTATTAAAGGTTTCTCTAAATTAAAGCTGTCCTTGTAACTGGTGTCCTTTTGTGTATATATGTGTTAAAGGTTTCTCTAAATTAAAGCTGTCCTTGTAACTGGTGTCCTTTTGTGTATATATGTGTTACAGGTTTCTTTAAATTAATGCTGTCCTTGTAACTGGTGTTCTATTGTGTATATATGTGTTAAAGGTTTCTCTAAATTAATGCTGTCCTTGTAACTGGTGTTTTATTGTGTATATATGTGTTAAAGGTTTCTCTACGTTAAAGCTGTCCTTGTAACTGGTGTCCTTTTGTGTATATATGTGTTAAAGGTTTCTTTAAATAAATGCTGTCCTTGTAATTGGTGTTCTATTGTGTATATATGTGTTAAAGGTTTCTTTAAATAAATGCTGTCCTTGTAATTGGTGTTCTTTTGTGTATATATGTGTTAAAGGTTTCTCTAAATTAAAGCTGTCCTTGTAACTGGTGTTCTATTGTGTATATATGTGTTAAAGGTTTCTCTAAATTAAAGCTGTCCTTGTAACTGGTTTCTATTGTGTATATATGTGTTAAAGGTTTCTCTAAATTAATGCTGTCCTTGTAACTGGTGTTCTATTGTGTATATATGTGTTAAAGGTTTCTTTAAATTAATGCTGTCCCTTGTAACTGGTGTTCTATTGTGTATATATGTGTTAAAGGTTTCTCTAAATTAATGCTGTCCTTGTAACTGGTGTTCTATTGTGTATATATGTGTTAAAGGTTTCTCTAAGTTAAAGCTGTCCTTGTAACTGGTGTTCTATTGTGTATATATGTGTTAAAGGTTTCTTTAAATAAATGCTGTCCTTGTAATTGGTGTTTTTTTGTGTATATATGTGTTAAAGGTTTCTCTAAATTAATGCTGTCCTTGTAACTGGTGTTCTATTGTGTATATATGTGTTAAAGGTTTCTCTAAATTAAAGCTGTCCTTGTAACTGGTGTTCTATTGTGTATATATGTGTTAAAGGTTTCTTTAAATAAATGCTATCTTTGTAACTGGTGTTCTATTGTGTATATATGTGTTAAAGGTTTCTCTAAATTAAAGCTGTTCTTGTAACTGGTGTTCTATTGTGTATATATGTGTTAAAGGTTTCTTTGAATTAAAGCTGTCCTAGTAACTGGTGTGTCCTATTGTGTATATATGTGTTAAAGGTTTCTCTAAATTAATGCTGTCCTTGTAACTGGTGTTCTATTGTGTATATATGTGTTAAAGGTTTCTCTAAATTAAAGCTGTCCTTGTAACTGGGTTCTATTGTGTATATATGTGTTAAAGGATTCTCTAAATTAAAGCTGTCCTTATAACTGGTGTTCTATTGTGTATATATGTGTTAAAGGTTTCTCTAAATTAATGCTGTCCTTGTAACTGGTGTTCTATTGTGTATATATGTGTTAAAGGTTTCTCTAAATTAATGCTGTCCCTTGTAACTGGTGTTCTATTGTGTATATATGTGTTAAAGGTTTCTTTAAATTAAAGCTGTCCTTGTAACTGGTGTTCTGTTGTGTATATATGTGTTAAAGGTTTCTTTAAATAAATGCTGTCCTTGTAACTGGTGTTCTATTGTGTATATATGTGTTAAAGGTTTCTTTGAATTAAAGCTGTCCTTGTAACTGGTGTTCTATTGTGTATATATGTGTTAAAGGTTTCTTTAAATTAAAGCTGTCCTTGTAACTGGTGTTCTATTGTGTATATATGTGTTAAAGGTTTCTTTGAATTAAAGCTGTCCTAGTAACTGGTGTTCTATTGTGTATATATGTGTTAAAGGTTTCTCTAAATTAATGCTGTCCTTGTAACTGGTGTTCTATTGTGTATATATGTGTTAAAGGTTTCTCTAAATTAAAGCTGTTCTTGTAACTGGTGTTCTATTGTGTATATATGTGTTAAAGGTTTCTCTAAATTAATGCTGTCCTTGTAACTGGTGTTCTATTGTGTATATATGTGTTAAAGGTTTCTCTAAATTAAAGCTGTCCTTGTAACTGGTGTTCTATTGTGTATATATGTGTTAAAGGTTTCTTTGAATTAAAGCTGTCCTTGTAACTGGTGTTCTATTGTGTATATATGTGTTAAAGGTTTCTCTAAATTAATGCTGTCCTTGTAACTGGTGTTCTATTGTGTATATATGTGTTAAAGGTTTCTCTAAATTAAAGCTGTCCTTGTAACTGGGGTTCTATTGTGTATATATGTGTTAAAGGATTCTCTAAATTAAAGCTGTCCTTATAACTGGTGTTCTATTGTGTATATATGTGTTAAAGGTTTCTCTAAATTAATGCTGTCCTTGTAACTGGTGTTCTATTGTGTATATATGTGTTAAAGGTTTCTCTAAATTAATGCTGTCCTTGTAACTGGTGTTCTATTGTGTATATATGTGTTAAAGGTTTCTTTAAATTAAAGCTGTCCTTGTAACTGGTGTTCTGTTGTGTATATATGTGTTAAAGGTTTCTTTAAATAAATGCTGTCCTTGTAACTGGTGTTCTATTGTGTATATATGTGTTAAAGGTTTCTTTGAATTAAAGCTGTCCTTGTAACTGGTATTCTATTGTGTATATATGTGTTAAAGGTTTCTTTAAATAAATGCTGTCCTTGTAACTGGTGTTCTATTGTGTATATATGTGTTAAAGGTTTCTTTGAATTAAAGCTGTCCTTGTAACTGGTATTCTATTGTGTATATATGTGTTAACTGTTTTTTTAGCCATGTTGACCACTGAAAATTTTCTGTATTTATGTAACATATTTATTTTATTTTTCACCAAAGGTAAAATTGAATAGAACCTTGATGTAGTGGCCACATGCATTTCTTGATTGGCCATACATTCTGCTGTGGACCACAGTTTTGCCTATTTAAAGCTCACCAGTAGAGCTTGGTAAGCTCACCAGTAGAGCTAAGAAATGCCATTAACCCTCTTTTACCGGTGAAATGTACAGCAGAAGGTATAGTGATTGAAGTAATGCATTGGGCCTTTAGGCAACAGATTGTCTTTTCAATTTTAACTCTGGTGAAACAGAAATCTTTAACATAATTAATTTGTTGATCTGCTGTGTAATATCAAATAATAAATTTGGTGATAACATTATTTACATACTCAAATTAGGTTACTACATGTACTTATGACATCATATATATTTTTTTTAATTTGTTTAGCACTTAGAGACTCAGTTTTATCAAAGTTGGAAAAATTTAATTTTGTGATATTTTTCTTAAAATAATTATTAGATCAGTTGTCTCAATCACCATGGAAACTGAGTCAAGTGTGGAATGTCCTGCAGCTGTTGGGATCTGTTCGAAGTCAGGTTCTACAGGAAGTCAGTAATGAAAGGTGTTGTTATTTGAAGCCTTCAGCTGATGCTATTACAAACCAGTTGTTATGGTTCATGTCTGAAATGATAAAAATTTATGTGCGAAATTAAAGAAGAAACTTAATTGTTTTAAATAAATCTTTATTCAAACCATTTCTATACTTTATATGTTATGGCTGTTTTTCTAGTCATGTGTCTAGTGCTGGTTTTCCTATCTTACCCATAGTGTCATTCCTGATTTTTGAAAATTCTAAGATATTAAAATAGTGCAGGATTGATGTGTATTAGCACTATATAACTTTACCATTGAATGGGACTGATGTGTATTAGTACTAAAAACTTTACCATTGAATGGGATTGATGTGTATTAGTATTATATAACTTTATCATTGAATGGGACTGATGTGTATTAGTATTATATAACTTTATCATTGAATGGGACTGATGTGTATTAGTACTATATAACTTTACCATTGAATGGGATTGATGTGTATTAGTACTATATAACTTTACCATTCATGGGATTGAGGTATGGTCTTGCACCTAGTGTTACTATGTGTTATTGTTCTTCTAGTGCATATATGGTCTTGTACCTAATGTTACTGTGTGTTGTTGTTGTTCTAGTACAGGTATTGTCTTGTACCTACTATTACTGTGTGTTGTTGTTCTTCTAATACAGGTATGGTCTTGTACCTAATGCTACTATGTGTTGTTGTTCTTCTAGTACAGGTATGGTCTTGTACCTAATGCTACTATGTGTTACTGTTCTTCTAGTACAGGTATGGTCTTGTACCTAATGCTACTATGTATTACTGTTCTTCTAGTACAGGTATGGTCTTGTACCTAATGCTACTGTGTGTTGTTCTTCTAGTACAGGTATGGTCTTGTACCTAATGCTACTATGTGTTACTGTTCTTCTAGTACAGGTATGGTCTTGTAACCCAATGCTGCTGTGTGTTGTTGTTCTTCTAGTACAGGTATGGTCTTGTACCCAATGCCGCTGTGTGTTGTTGTTCCTTCTAGTACAGGTATGGTCTTGTACCCAATGCTACCATGTGTTACTGTTCTTCTAGTACAGGTATGGTCTTGTACCCATGCTGCTATGTGTTACTGTTCCTTCTAGTACAGGTATGGTCTTGCACCCAATGCCACTGTGTGTTGTTCTTCCAGTACAGGTATGGTCTTGTACCCCAATGCTGCTGTGTGTTGTTGTTCTTCTAGTACAGGTATGGTCTTGTACCCAATGCTACTATGTGTTACTGTTCTTCTAGTACAGGTATGATCTTGTACCCAATGCTACTATGTGTTACTGTTCTTCTAGTACAGGTATGGTCTTGTACCTAATGCTACTATGTGTTACTGTTCTTCTAGTACAGGTATGGTCTTGTACCTAATGTTACTATGTGTTACTGTTCTTCTAGTACAGGTATGGTCTTGTACCTAATGCTGCTTTGTGTTACTGTTCTTCTAGTACAGGTATGGTCTTGTACCTAATGCTACTATGTGTTACTGTTCCTTCTAGTACAGGTATGGTCTTGTACCCAATGCTACTATGTGTTACTGTTCTTCTAGTACAGGTATGGTCTTGTACCTAATGCTACTGTGTGTTGTTCTTCTAGTACAGGTATGATCTTGTACCTAATGCTACTATGTGTTACTGTTCTTCTAGTACAGGTATGGTCTTGTACCTAATGCTACTATGTGTTACTGTTCTTCTAGTACAGGTATGGTCTTGTACCTAATGCTACTGTGTGTTGTTCTTCTAGTACAGGTATGATCTTGTACCTAATGCTACTATGTGTTACTGTTCTTCTAGTACAGGTATGGTCTTGTACCTAATGCTGCTATGTGTTACTGTTCTTCTAGTACAGGTATGGTCTTGTACCTAATGCTACTATGTGTTACTGTTCTTCTAGTACAGGTATGGTCTTGTACCTAATGCTGCTATGTGTTACTGTTCTTCCAGTACAGGTATGGTCTTGTACCCAATGCTACTATGTGTTACTGTTCTTCTAGTACAGGTATGGTCTTGTACCTAATGCTACTATGTGTTACTGTTCTTCTAGTACAGGTATGGTCTTGTACCTAATGCTACTGTGTGTTGTTGTTCTTCTAGTACAGGTATGGTCTTGTACCCAATGCCACTGTGTGTTACTTCTTCTAGTACAGGTATGGTCTTGTACCTAATGTTACTATGTGTTACTGTTCTTCTAGTACAGGTGTGGTCTTGTACCTAATGCTACTATGTGTTACTGTTCTTCTAGTACAGGTGTGGTCTTTTACCTAACGTTACTATGTTGTTGTTTTTTTAGTACAGGTATGGTCTTGTACCTAATGTTACTGTGTTTTTCTTTTGCTACAGGTTGAAACAGGAATTGCTAGTGTTAAGTGCATATCTCGGAGCTCACAGGGCCGTCTTGTGTAAATATACACCAGTTGTTCCTTATCTTTTAAAACATGCAAGGTATATCAAACTGAGTTAATCTAAACACTTTAGCTAATATGTACGAAAACTTTTCTCTGGATTGGACTTGCTTACTATATAACGTTTATATTATAAGAATTGTGTTTTATTCAAGATTAATTTGTATAAAACCATCATGATTAAAGTAGAATGAAATTACTTATTATTGTATGTTTTGATTATGTGTAAAAAATTACAGTAAGAACTCTGCTTAAATAACAATAAACTGTTAATGTACCTTTCTTTTAAATTAATTAAATATAGGAACAGCTGTAGTTATGCCACAGAACATTTCTTTACAGAACCTTTCTTTTAAATTAATTAAATATAGGAACAGCTGTAGCTATGCTACAGAACATTTCTTTACAGAACCTTTCTTTTAAATTAATTAAATATAGGAACAGCTGTAGCTATGCCACAGAACATTTCTTTACATCATCCTTACCCTTTTGATTTTATGTGCAGTTTTATAAAGAAACTGTCACGTAACTACAAATGCCTTTACATAACTTTGTCTTTAGTCTCTTAATCATAAATACAAAATTTTTAAGAACACCACTAGACATAGTACAACAAAATGCTATTATAAATATTTCTTTGAATTCTTTTGAATATACTGTATAGGTTTAAAAATAACTGTAGAAACATAGCAAGATCAAATATTATAGATATATATAAGAATTTTGTTAAGAGTTGTTTATGAATGGTGTGTATTTGTTAATTGTAATGTTCCACTTATTGCTATAGTAGTTATGTAAGCGATTAAACTTCTGATTGAATTTTAGTTTTAATGAAATGTGTACAATCTTAAGCACAAAAGTTAGAGTGTAATTTATTAAAACTAAAATTCAGTCAGAGGTTTATGTGATAGCATTATTCTTAACAGTTGTAACAGGAAATATTTTTATTACAATTGTTAAGAATAATGCAGTCACATTTGATGCCTTGTCTCACTACGTTTATGAAAGCTAGGACTGATGTTTTAAATTTACAATAGGTTTTAATTACTTTTCAGAATTTCCATATTTTAAAGGTAGAAGTAATGATATTCCAATTAATATAAAATCATTAAGACTTTATTTGTTTTATTTTTATTACTAAAAGCTTGGATGGTTAAAACATCCTTGAATTGCATAGCAATCAAAAACAAAGATACATTTTATGGTCAGAAACCCACTTTTGAGAATATAAAATTTTCGAGACAGCTTGACTGGGGAACAAAGAAAATTTTATTATAAATGTACAACATTTCAACAAGAATAAGTCATCATCAGGTTCAAGTAGTTTACAGGAACATATATACAATATGGAACTGTAACCTTATTCTCCATATTTATTTTATGAAAATTAATAAATGTTGATGATGTCTTCTGTCTGCTCTTATCAGGGATTTATTGAAGCCATCTTTAAAATTAGACATTCCACTAACAAAAGACACCATCACGTCTGAGCTGAATGCTTGGACAGCTCTTGAAAAAAGTGACTTTGGGTAAGTGTGTCAAACATTCTAAGTCATCATTTCTTACCTAAAAGATAAGACCTGCTAATTTATGTTGAATAACAGCAGTCAATGTGTTATTTGTCATTAAAGACCACTTTGAGAACTACCATTTCGAAGTAAGGTTGTTACTGTGGACCACCAACAAAATAATTATAAAAATAAAAACATGACCTCTAAGCTGGATCATTTCCAGGGGGGTGGGGTCTGATGAAAACCTATTACTTGTTTAAACCGGATCATTTTCAAAGGAGGAGTCTGACGAAAACCTATTGCTTAAACCGGATCACTTCCAAAGGGAGGGGTCTGACAAAAACCTATTATTTGCTTAAACCATATCACTTCCAAAGGGGGGAGGGGGGTCTGATGAGAACCTATTACTTGCTTAAACTGGATCACTTCCAAAGGAAGGGTCTGACAAAAACCTATTATTTGCTTAAACCAGATCAATTCCAAAGGGGGGGGGGTCTGATGAGAACCTGTTACTTGCTTAAAGCATTCAGTCATGTTTTGTTCTTTTAAATTTTCACATCAGTAAACTCTCTAAATCAGTTCCCAGTTTCTGAATAAAAATTATCTTACAGTTACGATTGATTTAATAAAACTACAGATGATGTTAAAAAAAGTGAATATATTGTATTTTCCTTATAAAAATGTTTTTCAGCATAACATATTTCTTTAATTTAAAATGTTTTTTTGCTCTTGGAGGTAATCACTGTATTCAAATTATTTAACCTCGAATGTTTCACTACTTTTGTTTTTTATCTCTTCCTCAAACTGTGTAGAATAAATGTGCAAAGAGTTACTTTTGTATAAAGTTATTATAGAATGTAAGACTTCTAAACTTGAATAGGAAATTTCAAATTAAGATAAGTCATCTGGAATCTTCTAATTTCAATAGATGAACACAGAATCAGTTCTATTGACATTAAAATTCTACCAGTTAATGTAAGACGATAGTGTGTTTGCAGTCAAGAGATTCATGAATGAGTGTAGCAGAGTTCAAGAAGGATGAGGTTTAGGTTCTGTACATTCACAGTGTTGATGTAATAAATAGACATGAAGACAGATATTCTGAAAAAATTAAATGTAAAA
Organism: Tachypleus tridentatus; assembly: GCF_004210375.1. Classification (NCBI taxonomy): domain Eukaryota; kingdom Metazoa; phylum Arthropoda; class Merostomata; order Xiphosura; family Limulidae; genus Tachypleus; species Tachypleus tridentatus. Next base: position 10,063,822 of record NW_027467777.1, on the reverse strand, counting down.
CTGATGTAAAGTTGTCATGTAATATTCTAGTTGTTTCAGTTCAGAAAACTTTGTATCAGTAATATTATTTTATCATTTGTTGTTCATTAGATATAAAAATACATATACCCATTAAAACTTACTGAGTTGTTCAAAGTAATTTCGTCTAATGACATCAAAGTGGACGACAACCATATTTATTAAATGTTACGATTCTTAAAAAACAAACATTAAGTTCTTTGTAAATAAACTGTTATCATTTAAACTTGTTATAAATATTTCACTTACACATTAAAACTCTGTCTCTGAAGTTTTATTTTTAAAGCTTGTTACATAACTATAGGTGATGGATTAAGTTTTTTAAAATTCTCTTAAATGATTCACTACTGTCAAAGTTTTCAAAGTCACACATCAAGCAGACATGCTAAGCTTGTGCCATTAACAAAGTTAACTTTGTAGTCGGTTGTTGAATTGGTAGGTGTAATGAAATATTTCATTTTAAGATTTTTTCTACATATAGTCTTGTTGCTCTTCTCTTTTCCCATAAGGTTTGTTTGTTAAGCACAGAATTTAATACGTTTCTTGATTCCATAGACATGAAGTTACTCAGAATGCAAGAAATACATATAACAAAATGATGGAACGGTTAGATGCCACATCAGAACTTTTACCTGATATTGGAGAAACCCTTGTGACCGGATCTCACCTACCACGTCACTCAGATCATCACAGATCTCTTCTCTCAGGAACTGTCATACAGGTATGTAAAACAAACTTCCTCCAGAAAGACACGAGGAATTTATCTGTCATGTAGCATTTCCATCCTAGTTCAACTGCGATTATACATTGTAATTTGTTTCTGTAAATTTGGTGTCCAGCCTCCAAAGTGTTGTGGACCATCATGAAAATAGTATTTAATTTGTGAGATATAATGGATTCTCATGTATCTGGTACTTTACAAGAATTCCACAAAAGTATCTTAATTCCCTCTTTGCTGCTCTGTTGAGGAATTGTTAGTTTGGGACTATTCCACATTGCTGCTTGGCTTACTTTTTTGTGTACCAGTCACTCAAGGAAGTGGTAGTTATGGATTACTCCTCAAAACTTCTTACTTTTTCAAGTGCTGGTCACCCAATGAATTTAGTAGTGTCACACAAAATTGATTTATTTTATAAATGTGTTGGCTTCCTTAAGGTTACTGTTTACTAGATATATCAGGCTTTCTCTTTCTGCATATCATTCATGTTCTGAGCAGTAGACATAACTTGAGCTGTAAATACTTTAGCCATCTTATAGATGTATATCCTGCTTAAGGTGACTAATACTGTGGGATGAACTGTAGTTTAATTTATTATATCTGTTATGTTATAGTATGTTGTGTTCCACTTCTCTCTTATACATGTGAGAAAAAGATTAAAATGAACAATATATAGTTGTCAAAACATGTATGTATAAAGTATAACAATGGTTTTATTTAAGCCCTCTAGATAAGGGCTACTATTCAAGTATTTGTTTTAATTCATTATCTCTGGGTAGAATGCCCCCCCTTCCCCCATTAGTACATCTTGTTGGATAAAGCGTGAAGGGTGGTTTTGAAAACTTTCATGTACCATAATATGTGTACCAGTGCTGACACATTTAACTAGCATAATTTTGGGAGATGCATCCTGTATCTTAATCAGTGATACTCTGCTGTACACTTGACAAGATCTGGTATGTTATCTATAAATACTGGTTTTATTTTGTTACATGTTGTCTTTGTTTGTACAGGATAGGTGAATAGTTGCAGCCCTGAAAGATTGAGAACAGAATGTTATGGTATAATAAAAATCATGCAGAATTAAACTGTCTTAAAATGTTTACTTATATAAATTTCATTTTATTCTTAAATTTTTAGTTATTTTATTTTTGCACAAGTTCTAATGAAATTGTACCAATTTATATTTTGTATATTTCCTCAACAGGGGCCAGTTTTTTTCTTAGAAGATGGAACCTCTGCTCTTTCTTTAAATGATGCTTTAATGTGGGCTAAAGTCAATCCTTTTTCACCACTTGGTAGTGGTCAATTAATTATCCCATTTTGAGACAATTTATAACGCATATTTTTTATTTGATTTTAGTAGCCAAATAGTTCATTCTGGGTGAGTGTGGTTTAGCTTATTTCAAATTAATATGCAATGCTTAATTTTTGACTTAAAAACTGGTGGATATTAAATAAGTGAGAACATGTTGATGTTATTGGAATGACTTATTTTTCTGAACAGGGATGAGGGTGATTTATCTTCTTGTAGGGAATTTTAAAATTACTATTACCTGCCAGCTGCATTGAAAGTGTGAAAGTTGAAACCAATGTTGGATAATGGTAGTAAAAACAACCACATGCTTATCTTCTCAAGATAGTTGCTATCCTGGTGTGTTATGCTTGGTTTACCTTCTGCAGGCCAAAATACTCCCATGTTGCTATATTTGAATATTTACTATGAAGGATAAGACAGGTATGAATGCATGTGGGATATTCATTTAGGTTTGATTCTGGGTTGGAAATGTAGAGAGGAAAAAAAATATCTAAACACCCCTGGATTTGTTACTTCAGTTAGTAACTTTATGTTAAGTATCTTTTTTATAATGTGACAAAGGACAGAGTTCACTACTTGATACACAAAAGAGGAAACTTAGAGATTAGGAAACACTGAATGAGGGAATTATTTTACAATAAAAAATGTGCTGTTTTGTTTAGAAGGTTTGTATTTTTTCGTGTTGTAACACATTTCTTCATGATCACATATATAAACAAATACACAGTACTACTCACATGATACTCAGCTGTATTATGTGTCACCAGGGGTCTTACCAAATATTCCAGCCCCACTTGTATAATTTTTGGCTCATTTGAAACCCATGCAAGTTATAGGGGTAAAAGATCTGGTAACCATTATTGTAACACTAATAGCTTGTAAGGTTGAAAGTTAGGGTTGATTCAGAAAGGCTGGTGTGATATCCACATGTGAAAATAGTAAACTTTACAGCTGGAAAAGTTTAGCAATTAAACTGATCTTTGAAAGATGGATATTAAATATTCTAGTTACTGTTTTGAGTTTCAGTTACAATTGTGTATAAAACATTTTAACAACGTAGTTAAACTTTCAGGTGTTGGTAATGTAAGAATTTATAACAAAGTAGTGTGGTTTTACTAATGTCAGTGTGTTTAATAAAAATATATTACTTAAGGTAAGGTGAGAGCAATCAGATATCCTTCGCATTTTTTAACCTGTATCATCACCTCTGTTTTAATTGCTAATTTTTTGCCATGTTATCAGTTTGTCAACAAGCTTGGAGTTATACAGTAGAACCTGATACAGTTGTTGGTCTGCTAATGTCTTTAGGATTTGACTGTATCTTATTGTAATTAGTGTTACAGTTACATTCTCTTTAGCCTGAAGCTGTTCTCAGTATACATAGCATACAACTTTAGTTTGTCTAGTGCTTTGGTATTATATCTGTGTAAACATACTTATATCACAGAAAACAAAAGTTAACATTGTAGCAATGGTTTCTATCCCCATGTTTTTGAGTGTTAGACATCTATACAAGGAAAGCACAATGTTTAACAATAACTACTGTGACTCAAACATTTATGTGAGTTCTTTTACATGAATCATCCTGTTATGATGTGTGAAAGGCCATGTATACACACATAATTTATTTTAATCACCAAACTTTGAAAACAGCTCAACTAGTAATATACAACAATTCAATTTACATAATAACATTGCACTAGCATTTACAGATATAAAAACTTTGTTTTTAAATAACTTTAATTTTCTCTATTTTACCAGTTTACAAAGTAAAATTTTAAAGAGAACAAAAACTGTTCAACTTCCACATTGTTTTGTAACCATTTATCTCTCACTTTAATAATACAGAAAAACTTTGTTCATTGCACATGACTTGCAGATGTGGGGGCTCAGACTGAGTAATACTTACATTTCTCTTCTGGTACATACAAGAACTTGGGCCCTCTTAAATTTCCAGTTTCTCGCACTTGGTAAAGAATGTCTTGAAAACAGTTTCTTTATTACAAACCAGTGAAGAAATGTAACTTTTACTCTTTGACAAAGAGATGAAAACTACTACGTTTACTAATAAACTTCTAATAGCAAGCTCCCACTTTCTAATCTCTTGATAGGTAGGAAGTTTTTCATATCTATAAAAGTGATTCTTTTTCACTTCATTGTTTTATCTTAGCCTTTAACATTGTTATAAATCACAAAACTTGTATTTTAGCCTGATACAATAAAAGAAATAAAAGTTTCTGTTTAAAACCAGTCTTTGTTAAAGTGTTTGGTTTAAATGTCCAACTCCAACGATGGAAAACGTGAGCATTACATACAAAGTGAAGTGAAACTATCTGTCCATTCATCCAAACTGATAGGTGATGATAATTACAATAGCAATAAACAATTATTATATTCTCAGCGTACATACAAAGACACAGCAAGGAGGTTGCCTACGTAGGTTACGAAGTCTAAAGGTGGTTACCTGCAAATAAAAACAATCAAATACATAACTTAACCACTTCAGGTCACTTATCATTCTTAATACAAATAAGCAGGAAGTTTTTAGTTTAGTATCAAGAACACATTGGTCAGCAAAAGATAGATGAACACAGTTAACGTTTTTTAAAGACAGAAAACTGCAAGGGTTAAGATGGCCATATTAAGTACTACAGATATCACGTCACAGGTTAAAATAGCCATATTTAATATTATATATAGCATACTAAAAGTATTTACATGAAGGGTTCTATTGGCACAGGTTTGTAAATGACTAAAATATATATATTTTTATGATTGTTGGCTTTTATATTTCATACATCATTGGCTAAATTACAAAGGGTTATGTAACCAACGTTAGTAGTGGGACATTTTTTTTCCTATAGTCTATTATAATGCAAATTGTTCTTATATTTGAGATTATGTTGAAACGAACAAGAATTAGGTGTTTAAAAACAAATATTTCTTATTTCGTAACAACAGTATCTCATACACCAACCATGAACAAGATATCCAAATCAACTAAACAATTCTGTAAAGTTCAACAAAATCTATTCGAGGTAGCAATTCATTTAGGAGAATTTAATGAAGCCTCTCCACGTTCCCTAGTGTAAATGTGATGCTTCAGTCAACCAGATGGAAAACTGTACAATCAACTGGACATCTGATAGCTTGTGCGTCAAGTAAAATTAAAGTTATTAATTTTCAACAAAACATTCTATTATTGATATAAGAAATGTTGGCAGTCTTTACTGTAGTAATTACAAACAACTTACCAGTATGAAGTGGTCGAACATTCTCTTTATCTTTCTGGACCTTTCTCTTTGGACCATAAGCTGTTTTTCCCGTTGTATACGAGCTAACTGGTCCTGAAGTTTGGCTACAGTATGATGAAGCTTGTCATTTGATTCTCGTAGTTTAGCAATATCCTAAATAAAGAAAAGTTTTTTTACTTGTCCACCAAAATTACAGTGGTATTTATTATGTTGAGATGACATCCATCTGCATTATAGTACATTAATTATGAGGCATACAGATATAACTTTCTAAGTGCAAGGTAAAATAGTAAACACAGAAAATGCAAATGATATTCTAAAATTATTTGTGCTTGAGAGAACCAAAACAAACTGCAATAAATATTGTTGTAATTAATTCCAAGAGTTACAATTTGTTATTTTCAAATAAAATATATAATTACTGATTTTATTGCATAGTTAGCAGTGCATATTCGAGTCCATACTAAGGAAAGAGATAGGTTTGTTTCTTTTACATATTAATTACTTTAAAGAAAGACAAATAATAATTAAAATATACATTGGTTTACTACTAACCTCAGCCATAGTTTCCACTTACATGCCCACTTTATAAGCCTTCTTTTGGCTAAGCATGTTCCTATTCCAAGCAATAATTCATGTAGCTTTCAAATATGCATTTTAGAACAAAATTTATATTGAGCAATATAAGAGAATGTCACCCAAAACTGCCATAATTTACCTGGTTTTCTCTCTAAGCCTTAAATAGGCTGAAATAAATTCCATTATACTTCAAACTACACGAAAAAATGGTGACATTTACTGGAAAAATAACTATCATCAGAAACCCACAGTTCACAAAATGTCATTTCTATTTATTATATAAACATTACCAGAATGTCTTCAGAACCGTGTAGTCACAAAATGTCATTTCTATTTATTATATAAACATTACCAGAATGTCTTCAGAACTGTAGTCACAAAATGTAATTTCTATTTATTATATAAACATTACCAGAATGTCTTCAGAACTGTAGTCACAAAATGTAATTTCTATTTATTATATAAACATTACCAGAATGTCTTCAGAACCGTGTAGTCACAAAATGTAATTTCTATTTATTATATAAACATTACCAGAATGTCTTCAGAACCGTGTAGTCACAAAATGTCATTTCTATTTATTATATAAACATTACCAGAATGTCTTCAGAACTGTTGTCACAAAATGTCATTTCTATTTATTATATAAACATTACCAGAATGTCTTCAGAACCATGTAGTCACAAAATGTCATTTCTATTTATTATATAAACATTACCAGAATGTCTTCAGAACCATGTAGTCACAAAATGTCATTTCTATTTATTATATAAACATTACCAGAATGTCTTCAGAACCTGTAGTCACAAAATGTCATTTCTATTTATTATATAAACATTACCAGAATGTCTTCAGAACTGTTGTCACAAAATGTCATTTCTATTTATTATATAAACATTACCAGAATGTCTTCAGAACCATGTAGTCACAAAATGTCATTTCTATTTATTATATAAACATTACCAGAATGTCTTCAGAACCATGTAGTCACAAAATGTCATTTCTATTTATTATATAAACATTACCAGAATGTCTTCAGAACTGTTGTCACAAAATGTCATTTCTATTTATTATATAAACATTACCAGAATGTCTTCAGAACTGTTGTCACAAAATGTCATTTCTATTTATTATATAAACATTACCAGAATGTCTTCAAAACTGTGTAGTCACAAAATGTAATTTCTATTTATTATATAAACATTACCAGAATGTCTTCAGAACCATGTAGTCACAAAATGTCATTTCTATTTATTATATAAACATTACCAGAATGTCTTCAGAACCGTGTAGTCACAAAATGTCATTTCTATTTATTATATAAACATTACCAGAATGTCTTCAGAACTGTTGTCACAAAATGTAATTTCTATTTATTATATAAACATTACCAGAATGTCTTCAGAACCATGTAGTCACAAAATGTCATTTCTATTTATTATATAAACATTACCAGAATGTCTTCAGAACCGTGTAGTCACAAAATGTCATTTCTATTTATTATATAAACATTACCAGAATGTCTTCAGAACTGTTGTCACAAAATGTCATTTCTATTTATTATATAAACATTACCAGAATGTCTTCAGAACTGTTGTCACAAAATGTCATTTCTATTTATTATATAAACATTACCAGAATGTCTTCAGAACCGTGTAGTCACAAAATGTCATTTCTATTTATTATATAAACATTACCAGAATGTCTTCAGAACCGTGTAGTCACAAAATGTCATTTCTATTTATTATATAAACATTACCAGAATGTCTTCAGAACTGTTGTCACAAAATGTAATTTCTATTTATTATATAAACATTACCAGAATGTCTTCAGAACTGTAGTCACAAAATGTAATTTCTATTTATTATATAAACATTACCAGAATGTCTTCAGAACCGTGTAGTCACAAAATGTCATTTCTATTTATTATATAAACATTACCAGAATGTCTTCAGAACCGTGTAGTCACAAAATGTAATTTCTATTTATTATATAAACATTACCAGAATGTCTTCAAAACTGTGTAGTCACAAAATGTCATTTCTATTTATTATATAAACATTACCAGAATGTCTTCAGAACTGTTGTCACAAAATGTCATTTCTATTTATTATATAAACATTACCAGAATGTCTTCAGAACTGTGTAGTCACAAAATGTAATTTCTATTTATTATATAAACATTACCAGAATGTCTTCAGAACTGTGTAGTCACAAAATGTAATTTCTATTTATTATATAAACATTACCAGAATGTCTTCAGAACCTGTAGTCACAAAATGTCATTTCTATTTATTATATAAACATTACCAGAATGTCTTCAGAACTGTGTAGTCACAAAATGTCATTTCTATTTATTATATAAACATTACCAGAATGTCTTCAGAACTGTTGTCACAAAATGTCATTTCTATTTATTATATAAACATTACCAGAATGTCTTCAGAACCGTGTAGTCACAAAATGTCATTTCTATTTATTATATAAACATTACCAGAATGTCTTCAGAACTGTTGTCACAAAATGTCATTTCTATTTATTATATAAACATTACCAGAATGTCTTCAGAACTGTTGTCACAAAATGTCATTTCTATTTATTATATAAACATTACCAGAATGTCTTCAGAACCGTGTAGTCACAAAATGTAATTTCTATTTATTATATAAACATTACCAGAATGTCTTCAGAACCATGTAGTCACAAAATGTCATTTCTATTTATTATATAAACATTACCAGAATGTCTTCAGAACCGTGTAGTCACAAAATGTCATTTCTATTTATTATATAAACATTACCAGAATGTCTTCAGAACTGTTGTCACAAAATGTCATTTCTATTTATTATATAAACATTACCAGAATGTCTTCAGAACTGTTGTCACAAAATGTCATTTCTATTTATTATATAAACATTACCAGAATGTCTTCAGAACCGTGTAGTCACAAAATGTCATTTCTATTTATTATATAAACATTACCAGAATGTCTTCAGAACCATGTAGTCACAAAATGTCATTTCTATTTATTATATAAACATTACCAGAATGTCTTCAGAACCGTGTAGTCACAAAATGTCATTTCTATTTATTATATAAACATTACCAGAATGTCTTCAGAACTGTTGTCACAAAATGTAATTTCTATTTATTATATAAACATTACCAGAATGTCTTCAAAACTGTGTAGTCACAAAATGTAATTTCTATTTATTATATAAACATTACCAGAATGTCTTCAGAACCGTGTAGTCACAAAATGTCATTTCTATTTATTATATAAACATTACCAGAATGTCTTCAAAACTGTGTAGTCACAAAATGTCATTTCTATTTATTATATAAACATTACCAGAATGTCTTCAAAACTGTGTAGTCACAAAATGTCATTTCTATTTATTATATAAACATTACCAGAATGTCTTCAGAACTGTTGTCACAAAATGTCATTTCTATTTATTATATAAACATTACCAGAATGTCTTCAGAACCGTGTAGTCACAAAATGTCATTTCTATTTATTATATAAACATTACCAGAATGTCTTCAGAACTGTGTAGTCACAAAATGTCATTTCTATTTATTATATAAACATTACCAGAATGTCTTCAGAACTGTTGTCACAAAATGTCATTTCTATTTATTATATAAACATTACCAGAATGTCTTCAGAACCGTGTAGTCACAAAATGTAATTTCTATTTATTATATAAACATTACCAGAATGTCTTCAGAACCGTGTAGTCACAAAATGTAATTTCTATTTATTATATAAACATTACCAGAATGTCTTCAGAACCGTGTAGTCACAAAATGTCATTTCTATTTATTATATAAACATTACCAGAATGTCTTCAAAACTGTGTAGTCACAAAATGTCATTTCTATTTATTATATAAACATTACCAGAATGTCTTCAGAACTGTTGTCACAAAATGTCATTTCTATTTATTATATAAACATTCCCAGAATGTCTTCAGAACTGTAGTCACAAAATGTAATTTCTATTTATTATATAAACATTACCAGAATGTCTTCAGAACCATGTAGTCACAAAATGTCATTTCTATTTATTATATAAACATTACCAGAATGTCTTCAGAACCATGTAGTCACAAAATGTCATTTCTATTTATTATATAAACATTACCAGAATGTCTTCAGAACTGTTGTCACAAAATGTCATTTCTATTTATTATATAAACATTACCAGAATGTCTTCAGAACTGTTGTCACAAAATGTCATTTCTATTTATTATATAAACATTACCAGAATGTCTTCAGAACCGTGTAGTCACAAAATGTCATTTCTATTTATTATATAAACATTACCAGAATGTCTTCAAAACTGTGTATTCACAAAATGTAATTTCTATTTATTATATAAACATTACCAGAATGTCTTCAGAACCGTGTAGTCACAAAATGTAATTTCTATTTATTATATAAACATTACCAGAATGTCTTCAAAACTGTGTAGTCACAAAATGTAATTTCTATTTATTATATAAACATTACCAGAATGTCTTCAGAACTGTTGTCACAAAATGTCATTTCTATTTATTATATAAACATTACCAGAATGTCTTCAAAACTGTGTAGTCACAAAATGTCATTTCTATTTATTATATAAACATTACCAGAATGTCTTCAGAACCGTGTAGTCACAAAATGTAATTTCTATTTATTATATAAACATTACCAGAATGTCTTCAGAACCGTGTAGTCACAAAATGTCATTTCTATTTATTATATAAACATTACCAGAATGTCTTCAGAACCGTGTAGTCACAAAATGTCATTTCTATTTATTATATAAACATTACCAGAATGTCTTCAGAACTGTTGTCACAAAATGTCATTTCTATTTATTATATAAACATTACCAGAATGTCTTCAGAACTGTTGTCACAAAATGTCATTTCTATTTATTATATAAACATTACCAGAATGTCTTCAGAACTGTTGTCACAAAATGTCATTTCTATTTATTATATAAACATTACCAGAATGTCTTCAGAACCGTGTAGTCACAAAATGTCATTTCTATTTATTATATAAACATTACCAGAATGTCTTCAGAACTGTTGTCACAAAATGTCATTTCTATTTATTATATAAACATTACCAGAATGTCTTCAGAACTGTTGTCACAAAATGTCATTTCTATTTATTATATAAACATTACCAGAATGTCTTCAGAACCGTGTAGTCACAAAATGTAATTTCTATTTATTATATAAACATTACCAGAATGTCTTCAGAACCGTGTAGTCACAAAATGTAATTTCTATTTATTATATAAACATTACCAGAATGTCTTCAGAACTGTGTAGTCACAAAATGTCATTTCTATTTATTATATAAACATTACCAGAATGTCTTCAGAACTGTTGTCACAAAATGTCATTTCTATTTATTATATAAACATTACCAGAATGTCTTCAGAACTGTTGTCACAAAATGTCATTTCTATTTATTATATAAACATTACCAGAATGTCTTCAGAACTGTGTAGTCACAAAATGTCATTTCTATTTATTATATAAACATTACCAGAATGTCTTCAAAACTGTGTAGTCACAAAATGTAATTTCTATTTATTATATAAACATTACCAGAATGTCTTCAGAACTGTGTAGTCACAAAATGTCATTTCTATTTATTATATAAACATTACCAGAATGTCTTCAGAACTGTAGTCACAAAATGTCATTTCTATTTATTATATAAACATTACCAGAATGTCTTCAGAACTGTTGTCACAAAATGTCATTTCTATTTATTATATAAACATTACCAGAATGTCTTCAGAACTGTTGTCACAAAATGTCATTTCTATTTATTATATAAACATTACCAGAATGTCTTCAGAACCGTGTAGTCACAAAATGTCATTTCTATTTATTATATAAACATTACCAGAATGTCTTCAGAACCGTGTAGTCACAAAATGTAATTTCTATTTATTATATAAACATTACCAGAATGTCTTCAGAACCGTGTAGTCACAAAATGTAATTTCTATTTATTATATAAACATTACCAGAATGTCTTCAGAACCGTGTAGTCACAAAATGTAATTTCTATTTATTATATAAACATTACCAGAATGTCTTCAGAACCGTGTAGTCACAAAATGTCATTTCTATTTATTATATAAACATTACCAGAATGTCTTCAGAACCGTGTAGTCACAAAATGTCATTTCTATTTATTATATAAACATTACCAGAATGTCTTCAAAACTGTGTAGTCACAAAATGTCATTTCTATTTATTATATAAACATTACCAGAATGTCTTCAGAACTGTTGTCACAAAATGTTTTCTATTTATTATATAAACATTACCAGAATGTCTTCAGAACTGTGTGTCACAAAATGTCATTTCTATTTATTATATAAACATTACCAGAATGTCTTCAGAACCGTGTAGTCACAAAATGTAATTTCTATTTATTATATAAACATTACCAGAATGTCTTCAGAACTGTGTAGTCACAAAATGTCATTTCTATTTATTATATAAACATTACCAGAATGTCTTCAGAACTGTGTAGTCACAAAATGTCATTTCTATTTATTATATAAACATTACCAGAATGTCTTCAGAACTGTAGTCACAAAATGTCATTTCTATTTATTATATAAACATTACCAGAATGTCTTCAGAACCGTGTAGTCACAAAATGTAATTTCTATTTATTATATAAACATTACCAGAATGTCTTCAGAACCGTGTAGTCACAAAATGTAATTTCTATTTATTATATAAACATTACCAGAATGTCTTCAGAACCGTGTAGTCACAAAATGTCATTTCTATTTATTATATAAACATTACCAGAATGTCTTCAGAACTGTTGTCACAAAATGTCATTTCTATTTATTATATAAACATTACCAGAATGTCTTCAGAACTGTTGTCACAAAATGTCATTTCTATTTATTATATAAACATTACCAGAATGTCTTCAGAACTGTTGTCACAAAATGTCATTTCTATTTATTATATAAACATTACCAGAATGTCTTCAGAACTGTTGTCACAAAATGTCATTTCTATTTATTATATAAACATTACCAGAATGTCTTCAGAACTGTTGTCACAAAATGTCATTTCTATTTATTATATAAACATTACCAGAATGTCTTCAGAACCGTGTAGTCACAAAATGTAATTTCTATTTATTATATAAACATTACCAGAATGTCTTCAGAACTGTGTAGTCACAAAATGTAATTTCTATTTATTATATAAACATTACCAGAATGTCTTCAGAACCGTGTAGTCACAAAATGTAATTTCTATTTATTATATAAACATTACCAGAATGTCTTCAGAACCGTGTAGTCACAAAATGTCATTTCTATTTATTATATAAACATTACCAGAATGTCTTCAAAACTGTGTAGTCACAAAATGTCATTTCTATTTATTATATAAACATTACCAGAATGTCTTCAGAACTGTTGTCACAAAATGTCATTTCTATTTATTATATAAACATTACCAGAATGTCTTCAGAACCGTGTAGTCACAAAATGTCATTTCTATTTATTATATAAACATTACCAGAATGTCTTCAAAACTGTGTAGTCACAAAATGTCATTTCTATTTATTATATAAACATTACCAGAATGTCTTCAGAACCGTGTAGTCACAAAATGTAATTTCTATTTATTATATAAACATTACCAGAATGTCTTCAGAACTGTGTAGTCACAAAATGTCATTTCTATTTATTATATAAACATTACCAGAATGTCTTCAGAACCGTGTAGTCACAAAATGTAATTTCTATTTATTATATAAACATTACCAGAATGTCTTCAGAACTGTGTAGTCACAAAATGTCATTTCTATTTATTATATAAACATTACCAGAATGTCTTCAGAACCGTGTAGTCACAAAATGTAATTTCTATTTATTATATAAACATTACCAGAATGTCTTCAGAACCGTGTAGTCACAAAATGTCATTTCTATTTATTATATAAACATTACCAGAATGTCTTCAGAACCGTGTAGTCACAAAATGTAATTTCTATTTATTATATAAACATTACCAGAATGTCTTCAGAACTGTAGTCACAAAATGTCATTTCTATTTATTATATAAACATTACCAGAATGTCTTCAGAACCGTGTAGTCACAAAATGTAATTTCTATTTATTATATAAACATTACCAGAATGTCTTCAGAACCGTGTATCACAAAATGTCATTTCTATTTATTATATAAACATTACCAGAATGTCTTCAGAACCGTGTAGTCACAAAATGTCAATTTCTATTTATTATATAAACATTACCAGAATGTCTTCAGATTTATTATATAAACATTACCAGAATGTCTTCAGAACCGTGTAGTCACAAAATGTCATTTCTATTTATTATATAAACATTACCAGAATGTCTTCAGAACTGTGTAGTCACAAAATGTCATTTCTATTTATTATATAAACATTACCAGAATGTCTTCAGAACTGTAGTCACAAAATGTCATTTCTATTTATTATATAAACATTACCAGAATGTCTTCAGAACTGTTGTCACAAAATGTCATTTCTATTTATTATATAAACATTACCAGAATGTCTTCAGAACTGTGTAGTCACAAAATGTAATTTCTATTTATTATATAAACATTACCAGAATGTCTTCAGAACCGTGTAGTCACAAAATGTCATTTCTATTTATTATATAAACATTACCAGAATGTCTTCAGAACTGTAGTCACAAAATGTCATTTCTATTTATTATATAAACATTACCAGAATGTCTTCAGAACTGTGTAGTCACAAAATGTAATTTCTATTTATTATATAAACATTACCAGAATGTCTTCAGAACTGTGTAGTCACAAAATGTCATTTCTATTTATTATATAAACATTACCAGAATGTCTTCAGAACTGTAGTCACAAAATGTCATTTCTATTTATTATATAAACATTACCAGAATGTCTTCAGAACTGTTGTCACAAAATGTCATTTCTATTTATTATATAAACATTACCAGAATGTCTTCAGAACTGTTGTCACAAAATGTCATTTCTATTTATTATATAAACATTACCAGAATGTCTTCAGAACCGTGTAGTCACAAAATGTCATTTCTATTTATTATATAAACATTACCAGAATGTCTTCAGAACCGTGTAGTCACAAAATGTCATTTCTATTTATTATATAAACATTACCAGAATGTCTTCAGAACCGTGTAGTCACAAAATGTCATTTCTATTTATTATATAAACATTACCAGAATGTCTTCAAAACTGTGTAGTCACAAAATGTCATTTCTATTTATTATATAAACATTACCAGAATGTCTTCAGAACTGTGTAGTCACAAAATGTCATTTCTATTTATTATATAAACATTACCAGAATGTCTTCAGAACCGTGTAGTCACAAAATGTCATTTCTATTTATTATATAAACATTACCAGAATGTCTTCAGAACCGTGTAGTCACAAAATGTCATTTCTATTTATTATATAAACATTACCAGAATGTCTTCAGAACCGTGTAGTCACAAAATGTCATTTCTATTTATTATATAAACATTACCAGAATGTCTTCAGAACTGTTGTCACAAAATGTCATTTCTATTTATTATATAAACATTACCAGAATGTCTTCAGAACTGTTGTCACAAAATGTCATTTCTATTTATTATATAAACATTACTAGAATGTCTTCAGAACCGTGTAGTCACAAAATGTAATTTCTATTTATTATATAAACATTACCAGAATGTCTTCAGAACCGTGTAGTCACAAAATGTCATTTCTATTTATTATATAAACATTACCAGAATGTCTTCAAAACTGTGTAGTCACAAAATGTCATTTCTATTTATTATATAAACATTACCAGAATGTCTTCAGAACTGTTGTCACAAAATGTCATTTCTATTTATTATATAAACATTACCAGAATGTCTTCAAAACTGTGTAGTCACAAAATGTAATTTCTATTTATTATATAAACATTACCAGAATGTCTTCAAAACCGTGTAGTCACAAAATGTAATTTCTATTTATTATATAAACATTACCAGAATGTCTTCAGAACCATGTAGTCACAAAATGTCATTTCTATTTATTATATAAACATTACCAGAATGTCTTCAGAACAAAAAAATGTCATTTCTATTTATTATATAAACATTACCAGAATGTCTTCAAAACTGTGTAGTCACAAAATGTCATTTCTATTTATTATATAAACATTACCAGAATGTCTTCAGAACTGTTGTCACAAAATGTCATTTCTATTTATTATATAAACATTACCAGAATGTCTTCAGAACTGTTGTCACAAAATGTCATTTCTATTTATTATATAAACATTACCAGAATGTCTTCAGAACTGTAGTCACAAAATGTCATTTCTATTTATTATATAAACATTACCAGAATGTCTTCAAAACCGTGTAGTCACAAAATGTCATTTCTATTTATTATATAAACATTACCAGAATGTCTTCAGAACTGTAGTCACAAAATGTAATTTCTATTTATTATATAAACATTACCAGAATGTCTTCAGAACTGTAGTCACAAAATGTAATTTCTATTTATTATATAAACATTACCAGAATGTCTTCAGAACCGTGTAGTCACAAAATGTCATTTCTATTTATTATATAAACATTACCAGAATGTCTTCAAAACTGTGTAGTCACAAAATGTAATTTCTATTTATTATATAAACATTACCAGAATGTCTTCAGAACTGTTGTCACAAAATGTCATTTCTATTTATTATATAAACATTACCAGAATGTCTTCAGAACTGTGTAGTCACAAAATGTCATTTCTATTTATTATATAAACATTACCAGAATGTCTTCAGAACCGTGTAGTCACAAAATGTCATTTCTATTTATTATATAAACATTACCAGAATGTCTTCAGAACCGTGTAGTCACAAAATGTAATTTCTATTTATTATATAAACATTACCAGAATGTCTTCAGAACCTGTGTAGTCACAAAATGTCATTTCTATTTATTATATAAACATTACCAGAATGTCTTCAGAACCGTGTAGTCACAAAATGTAATTTCTATTTATTATATAAACATTACCAGAATGTCTTCAGAACCGTGTAGTCACAAAATGTCATTTCTATTTATTATATAAACATTACCAGAATGTCTTCAGAACCGTGTAGTCACAAAATGTAATTTCTATTTATTATATAAACATTACCAGAATGTCTTCAGAACCGTGTAGTCACAAAATGTCATTTCTATTTATTATATAAACATTACCAGAATGTCTTCAGAACCGTGTAGTCACAAAATGTAATTTCTATTTATTATATAAACATTACCAGAATGTCTTCAAAACTGTGTAGTCACAAAATGTCATTTCTATTTATTATATAAACATTACCAGAATGTCTTCAGAACCGTGTAGTCACAAAATGTAATTTCTATTTATTATATAAACATTACCAGAATGTCTTCAAAACTGTGTAGTCACAAAATGTCATTTCTATTTATTATATAAACATTACCAGAATGTCTTCAGAACTGTGTAGTCACAAAATGTAATTTCTATTTATTATATAAACATTACCAGAATGTCTTCAGAACTGTGTAGTCACAAAATGTCATTTCTATTTATTATATAAACATTACCAGAATGTCTTCAGAACTGTTGTCACAAAATGTCATTTCTATTTATTATATAAACATTACCAGAATGTCTTCAGAACTGTTGTCACAAAATGTCATTTCTATTTATTATATAAACATTACCAGAATGTCTTCAGAACCGTGTAGTCACAAAATGTAATTTCTATTTATTATATAAACATTACCAGAATGTCTTCAGAACTGTGTAGTCACAAAATGTCATTTCTATTTATTATATAAACATTACCAGAATGTCTTCAGAACCGTGTAGTCACAAAATGTAATTTCTATTTATTATATAAACATTACCAGAATGTCTTCAAAACTGTGTAGTCACAAAATGTAATTTCTATTTATTATATAAACATTACCAGAATGTCTTCAGAACTGTGTAGTCACAAAATGTCATTTCTATTTATTATATAAACATTACCAGAATGTCTTCAGAACTGTTGTCACAAAATGTCATTTCTATTTATTATATAAACATTACCAGAATGTCTTCAGAACTGTTGTCACAAAATGTCATTTCTATTTATTATATAAACATTACCAGAATGTCTTCAGAACTGTGTAGTCACAAAATGTCATTTCTATTTATTATATAAACATTACCAGAATGTCTTCAGAACCGTGTAGTCACAAAATGTCATTTCTATTTATTATATAAACATTACCAGAATGTCTTCAGAACTGTAGTCACAAAATGTCATTTCTATTTATTATATAAACATTACCAGAATGTCTTCAGAACTGTTGTCACAAAATGTCATTTCTATTTATTATATAAACATTACCAGAATGTCTTCAGAACCGTGTAGTCACAAAATGTCATTTCTATTTATTATATAAACATTACCAGAATGTCTTCAGAACCGTGTAGTCACAAAATGTAATTTCTATTTATTATATAAACATTACCAGAATGTCTTCAGAACCGTGTAGTCACAAAATGTCATTTCTATTTATTATATAAACATTACCAGAATGTCTTCAGAACTGTGTAGTCACAAAATGTCATTTCTATTTATTATATAAACATTACCAGAATGTCTTCAGAACCGTGTAGTCACAAAATGTCATTTCTATTTATTATATAAACATTACCAGAATGTCTTCAGAACCGTGTAGTCACAAAATGTAATTTCTATTTATTATATAAACATTACCAGAATGTCTTCAAAACTGTGTAGTCACAAAATGTCATTTCTATTTATTATATAAACATTACCAGAATGTCTTCAGAACCGTGTAGTCACAAAATGTAATTTCTATTTATTATATAAACATTACCAGAATGTCTTCAAAACTGTGTAGTCACAAAATGTAATTTCTATTTATTATATAAACATTACCAGAATGTCTTCAGAACTGTGTAGTCACAAAATGTAATTTCTATTTATTATATAAACATTACCAGAATGTCTTCAGAACTGTGTAGTCACAAAATGTAATTTCTATTTATTATATAAACATTACCAGAATGTCTTCAGAACTGTTGTCACAAAATGTCATTTCTATTTATTATATAAACATTACCAGAATGTCTTCAGAACTGTTGTCACAAAATGTCATTTCTATTTATTATATAAACATTACCAGAATGTCTTCAGAACTGTGTAGTCACAAAATGTCATTTCTATTTATTATATAAACATTACCAGAATGTCTTCAGAACCGTTAGTCACAAAATGTCATTTCTATTTATTATATAAACATTACCAGAATGTCTTCAGAACCGTGTAGTCACAAAATGTAATTTCTATTTATTATATAAACATTACCAGAATGTCTTCAAAACTGTGTAGTCACAAAATGTAATTTCTATTTATTATATAAACATTACCAGAATGTCTTCAGAACTGTGTAGTCACAAAATGTAATTTCTATTTATTATATAAACATTACCAGAATGTCTTCAGAACTGTTGTCACAAAATGTCATTTCTATTTATTATATAAACATTACCAGAATGTCTTCAGAACTGTTGTCACAAAATGTCATTTCTATTTATTATATAAACATTACCAGAATGTCTTCAGAACTGTTGTCACAAAATGTCATTTCTATTTATTATATAAACATTACCAGAATGTCTTCAGAACCGTGTAGTCACAAAATGTCATTTCTATTTATTATATAAACATTACCAGAATGTCTTCAGAACCGTGTAGTCACAAAATGTCATTTCTATTTATTATATAAACATTACCAGAATGTCTTCAGAACTGTTAGTCACAAAATGTCATTTCTATTTATTATATAAACATTACCAGAATGTCTTCAGAACTGTTGTCACAAAATGTCATTTCTATTTATTATATAAACATTACCAGAATGTCTTCAGAACCGTGTAGTCACAAAATGTCATTTCTATTTATTATATAAACATTACCAGAATGTCTTCAGAACCGTGTAGTCACAAAATGTAATTTCTATTTATTATATAAACATTACCAGAATGTCTTCAGAACCGTGTAGTCACAAAATGTCATTTCTATTTATTATATAAACATTACCAGAATGTCTTCAGAACCGTGTAGTCACAAAATGTCATTTCTATTTATTATATAAACATTACCAGAATGTCTTCAGAACTGTGTAGTCACAAAATGTCATTTCTATTTATTATATAAACATTACCAGAATGTCTTCAGAACCGTGTAGTCACAAAATGTAATTTCTATTTATTATATAAACATTACCAGAATGTCTTCAGAACCGTGTAGTCACAAAATGTAATTTCTATTTATTATATAAACATTACCAGAATGTCTTCAGAACCGTGTAGTCACAAAATGTCATTTCTATTTATTATATAAACATTACCAGAATGTCTTCAAAACTGTGTAGTCACAAAATGTCATTTCTATTTATTATATAAACATTACCAGAATGTCTTCAGAACCGTGTAGTCACAAAATGTAATTTCTATTTATTATATAAACATTACCAGAATGTCTTCAGAACCGTGTAGTCACAAAATGTCATTTCTATTTATTATATAAACATTACCAGAATGTCTTCAGAACCGTGTAGTCACAAAATGTCATTTCTATTTATTATATAAACATTACCAGAATGTCTTCAGAACTGTTGTCACAAAATGTCATTTCTATTTATTATATAAACATTACCAGAATGTCTTCAGAACTGTTGTCACAAAATGTCATTTCTATTTATTATATAAACATTACCAGAATGTCTTCAGAACCGTGTAGTCACAAAATGTAATTTCTATTTATTATATAAACATTACCAGAATGTCTTCAAAACTGTGTAGTCACAAAATGTAATTTCTATTTATTATATAAACATTACCAGAATGTCTTCAGAACCGTGTAGTCACAAAATGTAATTTCTATTTATTATATAAACATTACCAGAATGTCTTCAGAACCGTGTAGTCACAAAATGTAATTTCTATTTATTATATAAACATTACCAGAATGTCTTCAAAACTGTGTAGTCACAAAATGTAATTTCTATTTATTATATAAACATTACCAGAATGTCTTCAAAACTGTGTAGTCACAAAATGTCATTTCTATTTATTATATAAACATTACCAGAATGTCTTCAGAACCGTGTAGTCACAAAATGTCATTTCTATTTATTATATAAACATTACCAGAATGTCTTCAGAACTGTACAAAATGTCATTTCTATTTATTATATAAACATTACCAGAATGTCTTCAGAACTGTTGTCACAAAATGTCATTTCTATTTATTATATAAACATTACCAGAATGTCTTCAGAACTGTTGTCACAAAATGTCATTTCTATTTATTATATAAACATTACCAGAATGTCTTCAGAACTGTGTTCACAAAATGTCATTTCTATTTATTATATAAACATTACCAGAATGTCTTCAGAACTGTGTAGTCACAAAATGTAATTTCTATTTATTATATAAACATTACCAGAATGTCTTCAAAACTGTGTAGTCACAAAATGTAATTTCTATTTATTATATAAACATTACCAGAATGTCTTCAGAACCGTGTAGTCACAAAATGTAATTTCTATTTATTATATAAACATTACCAGAATGTCTTCAGAACCGTGTAGTCACAAAATGTAATTTCTATTTATTATATAAACATTACCAGAATGTCTTCAAAACTGTGTAGTCACAAAATGTCATTTCTATTTATTATATAAACATTACCAGAATGTCTTCAGAACTGTTGTCACAAAATGTCATTTCTATTTATTATATAAACATTACCAGAATGTCTTCAGAACCGTGTAGTCACAAAATGTCATTTCTATTTATTATATAAACATTACCAGAATGTCTTCAGAACCGTGTAGTCACAAAATGTCATTTCTATTTATTATATAAACATTACCAGAATGTCTTCAGAACCGTGTAGTCACAAAATGTCATTTCTATTTATTATATAAACATTACCAGAATGTCTTCAGAACTGTGTGTCACAAAATGTCATTTCTATTTATTATATAAACATTACCAGAATGTCTTCAGAACCGTGTAGTCACAAAATGTCATTTCTATTTATTATATAAACATTACCAGAATGTCTTCAGAACCGTGTAGTCACAAAATGTCATTTCTATTTATTATATAAACATTACCAGAATGTCTTCAGAACCGTGTAGTCACAAAATGTCATTTCTATTTATTATATAAACATTACCAGAATGTCTTCAGAACTGTGTAGTCACAAAATGTCATTTCTATTTATTATATAAACATTACCAGAATGTCTTCAGAACTGTTGTCACAAAATGTCATTTCTATTTATTATATAAACATTACCAGAATGTCTTCAGAACTGTAGTCACAAAATGTCATTTCTATTTATTATATAAACATTACCAGAATGTCTTCAGAACTCGTGTAGTCACAAAATGTAATTTCTATTTATTATATAAACATTACCAGAATGTCTTCAGAACTGTGTAGTCACAAAATGTAATTTCTATTTATTATATAAACATTACCAGAATGTCTTCAGAACTGTGTAGTCACAAAATGTCATTTCTATTTATTATATAAACATTACCAGAATGTCTTCAGAACTGTGTAGTCACAAAATGTCATTTCTATTTATTATATAAACATTACCAGAATGTCTTCAGAACTGTGTAGTCACAAAATGTCATTTCTATTTATTATATAAACATTACCAGAATGTCTTCAGAACCGTGTAGTCACAAAATGTCATTTCTATTTATTATATAAACATTACCAGAATGTCTTCAGAACCGTGTAGTCACAAAATGTCATTTCTATTTATTATATAAACATTACCAGAATGTCTTCAGAACTGTTGTCACAAAATGTCATTTCTATTTATTATATAAACATTACCAGAATGTCTTCAGAACTGTTGTCACAAAATGTCATTTCTATTTATTATATAAACATTACCAGAATGTCTTCAGAACCGTGTAGTCACAAAATGTAATTTCTATTTATTATATAAACATTACCAGAATGTCTTCAGAACCGTGTAGTCACAAAATGTCATTTCTATTTATTATATAAACATTACCAGAATGTCTTCAGAACTGTGTAGTCACAAAATGTCATTTCTATTTATTATATAAACATTACCAGAATGTCTTCAGAACTGTGTAGTCACAAAATGTCATTTCTATTTATTATATAAACATTACCAGAATGTCTTCAGAACTGTGTAGTCACAAAATGTCATTTCTATTTATTATATAAACATTACCAGAATGTCTTCAAAACTGTGTAGTCACAAAATGTAATTTCTATTTATTATATAAACATTACCAGAATGTCTTCAGAACCGTGTAGTCACAAAATGTAATTTCTATTTATTATATAAACATTACCAGAATGTCTTCAGAACCGTGTAGTCACAAAATGTCATTTCTATTTATTATATAAACATTACCAGAATGTCTTCAGAACTGTTGTCACAAAATGTCATTTCTATTTATTATATAAACATTACCAGAATGTCTTCAGAACTGTTGTCACAAAATGTCATTTCTATTTATTATATAAACATTACCAGAATGTCTTCAGAACTGTAGTCACAAAATGTCATTTCTATTTATTATATAAACATTACCAGAATGTCTTCAGAACCGTGTAGTCACAAAATGTCATTTCTATTTATTATATAAACATTACCAGAATGTCTTCAGAACCGTGTAGTCACAAAATGTAATTTCTATTTATTATATAAACATTACCAGAATGTCTTCAGAACCGTGTAGTCACAAAATGTAATTTCTATTTATTATATAAACATTACCAGAATGTCTTCAGAACTGTGTAGTCACAAAATGTCATTTCTATTTATTATATAAACATTACCAGAATGTCTTCAGAACTGTGTAGTCACAAAATGTCATTTCTATTTATTATATAAACATTACCAGAATGTCTTCAGAACTGTTGTCACAAAATGTCATTTCTATTTATTATATAAACATTACCAGAATGTCTTCAGAACCGTGTAGTCACAAAATGTCATTTCTATTTATTATATAAACATTACCAGAATGTCTTCAGAACCGTGTAGTCACAAAATGTCATTTCTATTTATTATATAAACATTACCAGAATGTCTTCAGAACCGTGTAGTCACAAAATGTAATTTCTATTTATTATATAAACATTACCAGAATGTCTTCAGAACCGTGTAGTCACAAAATGTCATTTCTATTTATTATATAAACATTACCAGAATGTCTTCAGAACCGTGTAGTCACAAAATGTAATTTCTATTTATTATATAAACATTACCAGAATGTCTTCAAAACTGTGTAGTCACAAAATGTCATTTCTATTTATTATATAAACATTACCAGAATGTCTTCAGAACTGTGTAGTCACAAAATGTCATTTCTATTTATTATATAAACATTACCAGAATGTCTTCAGAACCGTGTAGTCACAAAATGTCATTTCTATTTATTATATAAACATTACCAGAATGTCTTCAGAACCGTGTAGTCACAAAATGTAATTTCTATTTATTATATAAACATTACCAGAATGTCTTCAAAACTGTGTAGTCACAAAATGTCATTTCTATTTATTATATAAACATTACCAGAATGTCTTCAAAACTGTGTAGTCACAAAATGTCATTTCTATTTATTATATAAACATTACCAGAATGTCTTCAGAACTGTGTAGTCACAAAATGTAATTTCTATTTATTATATAAACATTACCAGAATGTCTTCAAAACTGTGTAGTCACAAAATGTAATTTCTATTTATTATATAAACATTACCAGAATGTCTTCAGAACTGTGTAGTCACAAAATGTAATTTCTATTTATTATATAAACATTACCAGAATGTCTTCAGAACTGTTGTCACAAAATGTCATTTCTATTTATTATATAAACATTACCAGAATGTCTTCAGAACTGTTGTCACAAAATGTCATTTCTATTTATTATATAAACATTACCAGAATGTCTTCAGAACTGTTGTCACAAAATGTCATTTCTATTTATTATATAAACATTACCAGAATGTCTTCAGAACCGTGTAGTCACAAAATGTCATTTCTATTTATTATATAAACATTACCAGAATGTCTTCAGAACTGTAGTCACAAAATGTCATTTCTATTTATTATATAAACATTACCAGAATGTCTTCAGAACTGTTGTCACAAAATGTCATTTCTATTTATTATATAAACATTACCAGAATGTCTTCAGAACTGTAGTCACAAAATGTAATTTCTATTTATTATATAAACATTACCAGAATGTCTTCAGAACCGTGTAGTCACAAAATGTAATTTCTATTTATTATATAAACATTACCAGAATGTCTTCAGAACCGTGTAGTCACAAAATGTCATTTCTATTTATTATATAAACATTACCAGAATGTCTTCAGAACCGTGTAGTCACAAAATGTCATTTCTATTTATTATATAAACATTACCAGAATGTCTTCAAAACTGTGTAGTCACAAAATGTCATTTCTATTTATTATATAAACATTACCAGAATGTCTTCAGAACCGTGTAGTCACAAAATGTAATTTCTATTTATTATATAAACATTACCAGAATGTCTTCAAAACTGTGTAGTCACAAAATGTCATTTCTATTTATTATATAAACATTACCAGAATGTCTTCAGAACTGTGTAGTCACAAAATGTCATTTCTATTTATTATATAAACATTACCAGAATGTCTTCAGAACCGTGTAGTCACAAAATGTAATTTCTATTTATTATATAAACATTACCAGAATGTCTTCAAAACTGTGTAGTCACAAAATGTAATTTCTATTTATTATATAAACATTACCAGAATGTCTTCAGAACTGTGTAGTCACAAAATGTAATTTCTATTTATTATATAAACATTACCAGAATGTCTTCAAAACTGTGTAGTCACAAAATGTCATTTCTATTTATTATATAAACATTACCAGAATGTCTTCAGAACCGTGTAGTCACAAAATGTATTTCTATTTATTATATAAACATTACCAGAATGTCTTCAGAACTGTGTAGTCACAAAATCTCATTTCTATTTATTATATAAACATTACCAGAATGTCTTCAGAACTGTTGTCACAAAATGTCATTTCTATTTATTATATAAACATTACCAGAATGTCTTCAGAACCGTGTAGTCACAAAATGTAATTTCTATTTATTATATAAACATTACCAGAATGTCTTCAGAACCGTGTAGTCACAAAATGTCATTTCTATTTATTATATAAACATTACCAGAATGTCTTCAGAACCAGTCACAAAATGTCATTTCTATTTATTATATAAACATTACCAGAATGTCTTCAGAACTGTTGTCACAAAATGTCATTTCTATTTATTATATAAACATTACCAGAATGTCTTCAGAACTGTTGTCACAAAATGTCATTTCTATTTATTATATAAACATTACCAGAATGTCTTCAGAACCGTGTAGTCACAAAATGTCATTTCTATTTATTATATAAACATTACCAGAATGTCTTCAAAACTGTGTAGTCACAAAATGTCATTTCTATTTATTATATAAACATTACCAGAATGTCTTCAGAACCGTGTAGTCACAAAATGTAATTTCTATTTATTATATAAACATTACCAGAATGTCTTCAAAACTGTGTAGTCACAAAATGTAATTTCTATTTATTATATAAACATTACCAGAATGTCTTCAGAACCGTGTAGTCACAAAATGTCATTTCTATTTATTATATAAACATTACCAGAATGTCTTCAGAACCGTGTAGTCACAAAATGTCATTTCTATTTATTATATAAACATTACCAGAATGTCTTCAAAACTGTGTAGTCACAAAATGTCATTTCTATTTATTATATAAACATTACCAGAATGTCTTCAGAACTGTTGTCACAAAATGTCATTTCTATTTATTATATAAACATTACCAGAATGTCTTCAGAACTGTTGTCACAAAATGTCATTTCTATTTATTATATAAACATTACCAGAATGTCTTCAGAACCGTGTAGTCACAAAATGTCATTTCTATTTATTATATAAACATTACCAGAATGTCTTCAGAACCGTGTAGTCACAAAATGTCATTTCTATTTATTATATAAACATTACCAGAATGTCTTCAAAACTGTGTAGTCACAAAATGTCATTTCTATTTATTATATAAACATTACCAGAATGTCTTCAGAACTGTGTAGTCACAAAATGTCATTTCTATTTATTATATAAACATTACCAGAATGTCTTCAGAACCGTGTAGTCACAAAATGTAATTTCTATTTATTATATAAACATTACCAGAATGTCTTCAGAACCGTGTAGTCACAAAATGTCATTTCTATTTATTATATAAACATTACCAGAATGTCTTCAGAACCGTGTAGTCACAAAATGTCATTTCTATTTATTATATAAACATTACCAGAATGTCTTCAGAACTGTTGTCACAAAATGTCATTTCTATTTATTATATAAACATTACCAGAATGTCTTCAGAACTGTTGTCACAAAATGTCATTTCTATTTATTATATAAACATTACCAGAATGTCTTCAGAACCGTGTAGTCACAAAATGTAATTTCTATTTATTATATAAACATTACCAGAATGTCTTCAGAACCGTGTAGTCACAAAATGTCATTTCTATTTATTATATAAACATTACCAGAATGTCTTCAAAACTGTGTAGTCACAAAATGTAATTTCTATTTATTATATAAACATTACCAGAATGTCTTCAAAACTGTGTAGTCACAAAATGTAATTTCTATTTATTATATAAACATTACCAGAATGTCTTCAAAACTGTGTAGTCACAAAATGTAATTTCTATTTATTATATAAACATTACCAGAATGTCTTCAGAACCGTGTAGTCACAAAATGTCATTTCTATTTATTATATAAACATTACCAGAATGTCTTCAGAACCGTGTAGTCACAAAATGTCATTTCTATTTATTATATAAACATTACCAGAATGTCTTCAGAACTGTAGTCACAAAATGTCATTTCTATTTATTATATAAACATTACCAGAATGTCTTCAGAACTGTTATTTCTATTTATTATATAAACATTACCAGAATGTCTTCAGAACTGTTGTCACAAAATGTCATTTCTATTTATTATATAAACATTACCAGAATGTCTTCAGAACTGTTGTCACAAAATGTCATTTCTATTTATTATATAAACATTACCAGAATGTCTTCAGAACCGTGTAGTCACAAAATGTCATTTCTATTTATTATATAAACATTACCAGAATGTCTTCAGAACTGTAGTCACAAAATGTCATTTCTATTTATTATATAAACATTACCAGAATGTCTTCAGAACTGTGTAGTCACAAAATGTAATTTCTATTTATTATATAAACATTACCAGAATGTCTTCAGAACCGTGTAGTCACAAAATGTAATTTCTATTTATTATATAAACATTACCAGAATGTCTTCAGAACTGTGTAGTCACAAAATGTAATTTCTATTTATTATATAAACATTACCAGAATGTCTTCAGAACTGTGTAGTCACAAAATGTCATTTCTATTTATTATATAAACATTACCAGAATGTCTTCAGAACTGTTAGTCACAAAATGTCATTTCTATTTATTATATAAACATTACCAGAATGTCTTCAGAACTGTGTAGTCACAAAATGTCATTTCTATTTATTATATAAACATTACCAGAATGTCTTCAGAACCGTGTAGTCACAAAATGTCATTTCTATTTATTATATAAACATTACCAGAATGTCTTCAAAACTGTGTAGTCACAAAATGTCATTTCTATTTATTATATAAACATTACCAGAATGTCTTCAGAACTGTTGTCACAAAATGTCATTTCTATTTATTATATAAACATTACCAGAATGTCTTCAGAACTGTTGTCACAAAATGTCATTTCTATTTATTATATAAACATTACCAGAATGTCTTCAGAACCGTGTAGTCACAAAATGTAATTTCTATTTATTATATAAACATTACCAGAATGTCTTCAGAACCGTGTAGTCACAAAATGTCATTTCTATTTATTATATAAACATTACCAGAATGTCTTCAGAACCGTGTAGTCACAAAATGTCATTTCTATTTATTATATAAACATTACCAGAATGTCTTCAGAACTGTTGTCACAAAATGTCATTTCTATTTATTATATAAACATTACCAGAATGTCTTCAGAACTGTGTAGTCACAAAATGTCATTTCTATTTATTATATAAACATTACCAGAATGTCTTCAGAACCGTGTAGTCACAAAATGTCATTTCTATTTATTATATAAACATTACCAGAATGTCTTCAGAACCGTGTAGTCACAAAATGTCATTTCTATTTATTATATAAACATTACCAGAATGTCTTCAGAACTGTTGTCACAAAATGTCATTTCTATTTATTATATAAACATTACCAGAATGTCTTCAAAACTGTGTAGTCACAAAATGTCATTTCTATTTATTATATAAACATTACCAGAATGTCTTCATTTCTGTATTTATTTATTATATAAACATTACCAGAATGTCTTCAGAACTGTGTAGTCACAAAATGTAATTTCTATTTATTATATAAACATTACCAGAATGTCTTCAGAACTGTGTAGTCACAAAATGTAATTTCTATTTATTATATAAACATTACCAGAATGTCTTCATGTGTAGTCACAAAATGTTTTCTATTTATTATATAAACATTACCAGAATGTCTTCAGAACCTGTAGTCACAAAATGTCATTTCTATTTATTATATAAACATTACCAGAATGTCTTCAGAACTGTTGTCACAAAATGTCATTTCTATTTATTATATAAACATTACCAGAATGTCTTCAGAACTGTTGTCACAAAATGTCATTTCTATTTATTATATAAACATTACCAGAATGTCTTCAGAACTGTTGTCACAAAATGTCATTTCTATTTATTATATAAACATTACCAGAATGTCTTCAGAACCGTGTAGTCACAAAATGTAATTTCTATTTATTATATAAACATTACCAGAATGTCTTCAGAACTGTAGTCACAAAATGTCATTTCTATTTATTATATAAACATTACCAGAATGTCTTCAGAACCGTGTAGTCACAAAATGTAATTTCTATTTATTATATAAACATTACCAGAATGTCTTCAGAACCGTGTAGTCACAAAATGTCATTTCTATTTATTATATAAACATTACCAGAATGTCTTCAAAACTGTGTAGTCACAAAATGTCATTTCTATTTATTATATAAACATTACCAGAATGTCTTCAGAACTGTTGTCACAAAATGTCATTTCTATTTATTATATAAACATTACCAGAATGTCTTCAAAACTGTGTAGTCACAAAATGTCATTTCTATTTATTATATAAACATTACCAGAATGTCTTCAAAACTGTGTAGTCACAAAATGTCATTTCTATTTATTATATAAACATTACCAGAATGTCTTCAGAACCGTGTAGTCACAAAATGTAATTTCTATTTATTATATAAACATTACCAGAATGTCTTCAGAACCGTGTAGTCACAAAATGTCATTTCTATTTATTATATAAACATTACCAGAATGTCTTCAGAACTGTAGTCACAAAATGTCATTTCTATTTATTATATAAACATTACCAGAATGTCTTCAGAACTGTTGTCACAAAATGTCATTTCTATTTATTATATAAACATTACCAGAATGTCTTCAGAACCGTGTAGTCACAAAATGTAATTTCTATTTATTATATAAACATTACCAGAATGTCTTCAGAACCGTGTAGTCACAAAATGTCATTTCTATTTATTATATAAACATTACCAGAATGTCTTCAGAACCGTGTAGTCACAAAATGTCATTTCTATTTATTATATAAACATTACCAGAATGTCTTCAGAACTGTTGTCACAAAATGTCATTTCTATTTATTATATAAACATTACCAGAATGTCTTCAGAACTGTGTGTCACAAAATGTCATTTCTATTTATTATATAAACATTACCAGAATGTCTTCAGAACCGTGTAGTCACAAAATGTAATTTCTATTTATTATATAAACATTACCAGAATGTCTTCAGAACCGTGTAGTCACAAAATGTCATTTCTATTTATTATATAAACATTACCAGAATGTCTTCAGAACCGTGTAGTCACAAAATGTCATTTCTATTTATTATATAAACATTACCAGAATGTCTTCAGAACTGTAGTCACAAAATGTCATTTCTATTTATTATATAAACATTACCAGAATGTCTTCAGAACTGTTGTCACAAAATGTCATTTCTATTTATTATATAAACATTACCAGAATGTCTTCAGAACTGTTGTCACAAAATGTCATTTCTATTTATTATATAAACATTACCAGAATGTCTTCAGAACTGTTGTCACAAAATGTCATTTCTATTTATTATATAAACATTACCAGAATGTCTTCAGAACCGTGTAGTCACAAAATGTAATTTCTATTTATTATATAAACATTACCAGAATGTCTTCAGAACTGTAGTCACAAAATGTAATTTCTATTTATTATATAAACATTACCAGAATGTCTTCAGAACCGTGTAGTCACAAAATGTAATTTCTATTTATTATATAAACATTACCAGAATGTCTTCAAAACTGTGTAGTCACAAAATGTAATTTCTATTTATTATATAAACATTACCAGAATGTCTTCAGAACTGTGTAGTCACAAAATGTCATTTCTATTTATTATATAAACATTACCAGAATGTCTTCAGAACTGTTGTCACAAAATGTCATTTCTATTTATTATATAAACATTACCAGAATGTCTTCAAAACTGTGTAGTCACAAAATGTCATTTCTATTTATTATATAAACATTACCAGAATGTCTTCAGAACCGTGTAGTCACAAAATGTCATTTCTATTTATTATATAAACATTACCAGAATGTCTTCAGAACCGTGTAGTCACAAAATGTCATTTCTATTTATTATATAAACATTACCAGAATGTCTTCAGAACCGTGTAGTCACAAAATGTCATTTCTATTTATTATATAAACATTACCAGAATGTCTTCAGAACCGTGTAGTCACAAAATGTCATTTCTATTTATTATATAAACATTACCAGAATGTCTTCAGAACCGTGTAGTCACAAAATGTCATTTCTATTTATTATATAAACATTACCAGAATGTCTTCAGAACCGTGTAGTCACAAAATGTCATTTCTATTTATTATATAAACATTACCAGAATGTCTTCAGAACCGTGTAGTCACAAAATGTCATTTCTATTTATTATATAAACATTACCAGAATGTCTTCAGAACCGTGTAGTCACAAAATGTCATTTCTATTTATTATATAAACATTACCAGAATGTCTTCAGAACTGTGTAGTCACAAAATGTCATTTCTATTTATTATATAAACATTACCAGAATGTCTTCAGAACCGTGTAGTCACAAAATGTAATTTCTATTTATTATATAAACATTACCAGAATGTCTTCAAAACTGTGTAGTCACAAAATGTAATTTCTATTTATTATATAAACATTACCAGAATGTCTTCAAAACTGTGTAGTCACAAAATGTAATTTCTATTTATTATATAAACATTACCAGAATGTCTTCAAAACTGTGTAGTCACAAAATGTAATTTCTATTTATTATATAAACATTACCAGAATGTCTTCAAAACTGTGTAGTCACAAAATGTCATTTCTATTTATTATATAAACATTACCAGAATGTCTTCAGAACTGTTGTCACAAAATGTCATTTCTATTTATTATATAAACATTACCAGAATGTCTTCAGAACTGTTGTCACAAAATGTCATTTCTATTTATTATATAAACATTACCAGAATGTCTTCAGAACCGTGTAGTCACAAAATGTAATTTCTATTTATTATATAAACATTACCAGAATGTCTTCAGAACCGTGTAGTCACAAAATGTAATTTCTATTTATTATATAAACATTACCAGAATGTCTTCAGAACCGTGTAGTCACAAAATGTAATTTCTATTTATTATATAAACATTACCAGAATGTCTTCAAAACTGTGTAGTCACAAAATGTAATTTCTATTTATTATATAAACATTACCAGAATGTCTTCAGAACTGTTGTCACAAAATGTCATTTCTATTTATTATATAAACATTACCAGAATGTCTTCAGAACTGTTGTCACAAAATGTCATTTCTATTTATTATATAAACATTACCAGAATGTCTTCAGAACTGTTGTCACAAAATGTCATTTCTATTTATTATATAAACATTACCAGAATGTCTTCAGAACCGTGTAGTCACAAAATGTCATTTCTATTTATTATATAAACATTACCAGAATGTCTTCAAAACTGTGTAGTCACAAAATGTCATTTCTATTTATTATATAAACATTACCAGAATGTCTTCAGAACTGTTGTCACAAAATGTCATTTCTATTTATTATATAAACATTACCAGAATGTCTTCAGAACTGTAGTCACAAAATGTCATTTCTATTTATTATATAAACATTACCAGAATGTCTTCAGAACCGTGTAGTCACAAAATGTCATTTCTATTTATTATATAAACATTACCAGAATGTCTTCAGAACCGTGTAGTCACAAAATGTCATTTCTATTTATTATATAAACATTACCAGAATGTCTTCAGAACCGTGTAGTCACAAAATGTCATTTCTATTTATTATATAAACATTACCAGAATGTCTTCAGAACTGTGTAGTCACAAAATGTCATTTCTATTTATTATATAAACATTACCAGAATGTCTTCAGAACCGTGTAGTCACAAAATGTAATTTCTATTTATTATATAAACATTACCAGAATGTCTTCAAAACTGTGTAGTCACAAAATGTAATTTCTATTTATTATATAAACATTACCAGAATGTCTTCAGAACTGTGTAGTCACAAAATGTAATTTCTATTTATTATATAAACATTACCAGAATGTCTTCAGAACTGTGTAGTCACAAAATGTCATTTCTATTTATTATATAAACATTACCAGAATGTCTTCAGAACTGTGTAGTCACAAAATGTCATTTCTATTTATTATATAAACATTACCAGAATGTCTTCAGAACTGTTGTCACAAAATGTCATTTCTATTTATTATATAAACATTACCAGAATGTCTTCAGAACTGTTGTCACAAAATGTCATTTCTATTTATTATATAAACATTACCAGAATGTCTTCAGAACCGTGTAGTCACAAAATGTAATTTCTATTTATTATATAAACATTACCAGAATGTCTTCAGAACCGTGTAGTCACAAAATGTCATTTCTATTTATTATATAAACATTACCAGAATGTCTTCAAAACTGTGTATTCACAAAATGTAATTTCTATTTATTATATAAACATTACCAGAATGTCTTCAGAACTGTTGTCACAAAATGTCATTTCTATTTATTATATAAACATTACCAGAATGTCTTCAGAACTGTTGTCACAAAATGTCATTTCTATTTATTATATAAACATTACCAGAATGTCTTCAGAACTGTGTAGTCACAAAATGTCATTTCTATTTATTATATAAACATTACCAGAATGTCTTCAGAACTGTTCACAAAATGTATTTCTATTTATTATATAAACATTACCAGAATGTCTTCAGAACCGTCACAAAATGTCATTTCTATTTATTATATAAACATTACCAGAATGTCTTCAGAACTGTGTAGTCACAAAATGTCATTTCTATTTATTATATAAACATTACCAGAATGTCTTCAGAACCGTGTAGTCACAAAATGTAATTTCTATTTATTATATAAACATTACCAGAATGTCTTCAGAACCGTGTAGTCACAAAATGTCATTTCTATTTATTATATAAACATTACCAGAATGTCTTCAGAACCGTGTAGTCACAAAATGTCATTTCTATTTATTATATAAACATTACCAGAATGTCTTCAGAACTGTTGTCACAAAATGTCATTTCTATTTATTATATAAACATTACCAGAATGTCTTCAGAACTGTGTAGTCACAAAATGTCATTTCTATTTATTATATAAACATTACCAGAATGTCTTCAGAACTGTGTAGTCACAAAATGTCATTTCTATTTATTATATAAACATTACCAGAATGTCTTCAGAACTGTGTAGTCACAAAATGTCATTTCTATTTATTATATAAACATTACCAGAATGTCTTCAGAACCGTGTAGTCACAAAATGTCATTTCTATTTATTATATAAACATTACCAGAATGTCTTCAAAACTGTGTAGTCACAAAATGTCATTTCTATTTATTATATAAACATTACCAGAATGTCTTCAGAACTGTGTAGTCACAAAATGTCATTTCTATTTATTATATAAACATTACCAGAATGTCTTCAGAACTGTAGTCACAAAATGTCATTTCTATTTATTATATAAACATTACCAGAATGTCTTCAGAACTGTTGTCACAAAATGTCATTTCTATTTATTATATAAACATTACCAGAATGTCTTCAGAACTGTTGTCACAAAATGTCATTTCTATTTATTATATAAACATTACCAGAATGTCTTCAGAACCGTGTAGTCACAAAATGTAATTTCTATTTATTATATAAACATTACCAGAATGTCTTCAGAACCGTGTAGTCACAAAATGTAATTTCTATTTATTATATAAACATTACCAGAATGTCTTCAGAACCGTGTAGTCACAAAATGTCATTTCTATTTATTATATAAACATTACCAGAATGTCTTCAGAACCGTGTAGTCACAAAATGTCATTTCTATTTATTATATAAACATTACCAGAATGTCTTCAGAACTGTTGTCACAAAATGTCATTTCTATTTATTATATAAACATTACCAGAATGTCTTCAGAACTGTTGTCACAAAATGTCATTTCTATTTATTATATAAACATTACCAGAATGTCTTCAGAACTGTGTGTCACAAAATGTCATTTCTATTTATTATATAAACATTACCAGAATGTCTTCAGAACTGTAGTCACAAAATGTCATTTCTATTTATTATATAAACATTACTAGAATGTCTTCAGAACCGTGTAGTCACAAAATGTAATTTCTATTTATTATATAAACATTACCAGAATGTCTTCAGAACTGTAGTCACAAAATGTAATTTCTATTTATTATATAAACATTACCAGAATGTCTTCAGAACTGTGTAGTCACAAAATGTAATTTCTATTTATTATATAAACATTACCAGAATGTCTTCAGAACTGTGTAGTCACAAAATGTAATTTCTATTTATTATATAAACATTACCAGAATGTCTTCAAAACTGTGTATTCACAAAATGTAATTTCTATTTATTATATAAACATTACCAGAATGTCTTCAGAACTGTTGTCACAAAATGTCATTTCTATTTATTATA
The DNA here is from genome assembly GCF_004210375.1 of Tachypleus tridentatus. Lineage (NCBI taxonomy): Eukaryota > Metazoa > Arthropoda > Merostomata > Xiphosura > Limulidae > Tachypleus > Tachypleus tridentatus. The sequence goes on along the minus strand of NW_027467777.1, from coordinate 10,027,413 downwards.
TAAACATTACCAGAATGTCTTCAGAACCGTGTAGTCACAAAATGTCATTTCTATTTATTATATAAACATTACCAGAATGTCTTCAAAACTGTGTAGTCACAAAATGTCATTTCTATTTATTATATAAACATTACCAGAATGTCTTCAGAACCGTGTAGTCACAAAATGTCATTTCTATTTATTATATAAACATTACCAGAATGTCTTCAGAACTGTAGTCACAAAATGTCATTTCTATTTATTATATAAACATTACCAGAATGTCTTCAGAACTGTGTAGTCACAAAATGTCATTTCTATTTATTATATAAACATTACCAGAATGTCTTCAGAACTGTGTAGTCACAAAATGTCATTTCTATTTATTATATAAACATTACCAGAATGTCTTCAGAACCGTGTAGTCACAAAATGTAATTTCTATTTATTATATAAACATTACCAGAATGTCTTCAGAACCGTGTAGTCACAAAATGTCATTTCTATTTATTATATAAACATTACCAGAATGTCTTCAGAACCGTGTAGTCACAAAATGTCATTTCTATTTATTATATAAACATTACCAGAATGTCTTCAGAACTGTGTAGTCACAAAATGTCATTTCTATTTATTATATAAACATTACCAGAATGTCTTCAAAACTGTAGTCACAAAATGTCATTTCTATTTATTATATAAACATTACCAGAATGTCTTCAGAACCGTGTAGTCACAAAATGTAATTTCTATTTATTATATAAACATTACCAGAATGTCTTCAGAACTGTGTAGTCACAAAATGTCATTTCTATTTATTATATAAACATTACCAGAATGTCTTCAGAACTGTGTAGTCACAAAATGTCATTTCTATTTATTATATAAACATTACCAGAATGTCTTCAAAACTGTGTAGTCACAAAATGTCATTTCTATTTATTATATAAACATTACCAGAATGTCTTCAGAACTGTGTAGTCACAAAATGTAATTTCTATTTATTATATAAACATTACCAGAATGTCTTCAGAACCGTGTAGTCACAAAATGTCATTTCTATTTATTATATAAACATTACCAGAATGTCTTCAGAACCGTGTAGTCACAAAATGTCATTTCTATTTATTATATAAACATTACCAGAATGTCTTCAGAACTGTTGTCACAAAATGTCATTTCTATTTATTATATAAACATTACCAGAATGTCTTCAGAACTGTTGTCACAAAATGTCATTTCTATTTATTATATAAACATTACCAGAATGTCTTCAGAACTGTGTAGTCACAAAATGTAATTTCTATTTATTATATAAACATTACCAGAATGTCTTCAGAACTGTAGTCACAAAATGTAATTTCTATTTATTATATAAACATTACCAGAATGTCTTCAGAACCGTGTAGTCACAAAATGTCATTTCTATTTATTATATAAACATTACCAGAATGTCTTCAGAACTGTGTAGTCACAAAATGTGAATGTCTTCAGAACTGTGTAGTCACAAAATGTCATTTCTATTTATTATATAAACATTACCAGAATGTCTTCAGAACTGTTGTCACAAAATGTGTAGTCACAAAATGTCATTTCTATTTATTATATAAACATTACCAGAATGTCTTCAGAACTGTAGTCACAAAATGTCATTTCTATTTATTATATAAACATTACCAGAATGTCTTCAGAACTGTGTAGTCACAAAATGTCATTTCTATTTATTATATAAACATTACCAGAATGTCTTCAGAACTGTAGTCACAAAATGTCATTTCTATTTATTATATAAACATTACCAGAATGTCTTCAGAACCGTGTAGTCACAAAATGTCATTTCTATTTATTATATAAACATTACCAGAATGTCTTCAGAACCGTGTAGTCACAAAATGTAATTTCTATTTATTATATAAACATTACCAGAATGTCTTCAGAACCGTGTAGTCACAAAATGTCATTTCTATTTATTATATAAACATTACCAGAATGTCTTCAGAACTGTGTAGTCACAAAATGTCATTTCTATTTATTATATAAACATTACCAGAATGTCTTCAGAACTGTAGTCACAAAATGTCATTTCTATTTATTATATAAACATTACCAGAATGTCTTCAGAACTGTGTAGTCACAAAATGTAATTTCTATTTATTATATAAACATTACCAGAATGTCTTCAAAACTGTGTAGTCACAAAATGTAATTTCTATTTATTATATAAACATTACCAGAATGTCTTCAGAACTGTGTAGTCACAAAATGTCATTTCTATTTATTATATAAACATTACCAGAATGTCTTCAGAACTGTGTAGTCACAAAATGTAATTTCTATTTATTATATAAACATTACCAGAATGTCTTCAGAACTGTGTAGTCACAAAATGTAATTTCTATTTATTATATAAACATTACCAGAATGTCTTCAGAACTGTAGTCACAAAATGTCATTTCTATTTATTATATAAACATTACCAGAATGTCTTCAGAACTGTGTAGTCACAAAATGTCATTTCTATTTATTATATAAACATTACCAGAATGTCTTCAGAACCGTGTAGTCACAAAATGTCATTTCTATTTATTATATAAACATTACCAGAATGTCTTCAGAACTGTGTAGTCACAAAATGTCATTTCTATTTATTATATAAACATTACCAGAATGTCTTCAGAACTGTGTAGTCACAAAATGTCATTTCTATTTATTATATAAACATTACCAGAATGTCTTCAGAACTGTGTAGTCACAAAATGTAATTTCTATTTATTATATAAACATTACCAGAATGTCTTCAGAACTGTAGTCACAAAATGTCATTTCTATTTATTATATAAACATTACCAGAATGTCTTCAGAACTGTAGTCACAAAATGTCATTTCTATTTATTATATAAACATTACCAGAATGTCTTCAGAACTGTGTAGTCACAAAATGTCATTTCTATTTATTATATAAACATTACCAGAATGTCTTCAGAACTGTTGTCACAAAATGTCATTTCTATTTATTATATAAACATTACCAGAATGTCTTCAGAACTGTTGTCACAAAATGTCATTTCTATTTATTATATAAACATTACCAGAATGTCTTCAGAACCGTGTAGTCACAAAATGTCATTTCTATTTATTATATAAACATTACCAGAATGTCTTCAGAACCGTGTAGTCACAAAATGTAATTTCTATTTATTATATAAACATTACCAGAATGTCTTCAAAACTGTGTAGTCACAAAATGTCATTTCTATTTATTATATAAACATTACCAGAATGTCTTCAGAACTGTTGTCACAAAATGTCATTTCTATTTATTATATAAACATTACCAGAATGTCTTCAGAACTGTTGTCACAAAATGTCATTTCTATTTATTATATAAACATTACCAGAATGTCTTCAGAACCGTGTAGTCACAAAATGTAATTTCTATTTATTATATAAACATTACCAGAATGTCTTCAGAACTGTGTAGTCACAAAATGTCATTTCTATTTATTATATAAACATTACCAGAATGTCTTCAGAACCGTGTAGTCACAAAATGTCATTTCTATTTATTATATAAACATTACCAGAATGTCTTCAGAACTGTTGTCACAAAATGTCATTTCTATTTATTATATAAACATTACCAGAATGTCTTCAGAACTGTTGTCACAAAATGTCATTTCTATTTATTATATAAACATTACCAGAATGTCTTCAGAACTGTTGTCACAAAATGTCATTTCTATTTATTATATAAACATTACCAGAATGTCTTCAGAACTGTTGTCACAAAATGTCATTTCTATTTATTATATAAACATTACCAGAATGTCTTCAGAACCGTGTAGTCACAAAATGTCATTTCTATTTATTATATAAACATTACCAGAATGTCTTCAGAACCGTGTAGTCACAAAATGTAATTTCTATTTATTATATAAACATTACCAGAATGTCTTCAGAACCGTGTAGTCACAAAATGTAATTTCTATTTATTATATAAACATTACCAGAATGTCTTCAGAACCGTGTAGTCACAAAATGTCATTTCTATTTATTATATAAACATTACCAGAATGTCTTCAAAACTGTGTAGTCACAAAATGTCATTTCTATTTATTATATAAACATTACCAGAATGTCTTCAGAACTGTTGTCACAAAATGTCATTTCTATTTATTATATAAACATTACCAGAATGTCTTCAGAACTGTTGTCACAAAATGTCATTTCTATTTATTATATAAACATTACCAGAATGTCTTCAGAACCGTGTAGTCACAAAATGTCATTTCTATTTATTATATAAACATTACCAGAATGTCTTCAAAACTGTGTAGTCACAAAATGTCATTTCTATTTATTATATAAACATTACCAGAATGTCTTCAGAACTGTAGTCACAAAATGTCATTTCTATTTATTATATAAACATTACCAGAATGTCTTCAAAACTGTGTAGTCACAAAATGTCATTTCTATTTATTATATAAACATTACCAGAATGTCTTCAGAACCGTGTAGTCACAAAATGTAATTTCTATTTATTATATAAACATTACCAGAATGTCTTCAGAACTGTGTAGTCACAAAATGTCATTTCTATTTATTATATAAACATTACCAGAATGTCTTCAGAACTGTGTAGTCACAAAATGTCATTTCTATTTATTATATAAACATTACCAGAATGTCTTCAGAACTGTGTAGTCACAAAATGTCATTTCTATTTATTATATAAACATTACCAGAATGTCTTCAGAACCGTGTAGTCACAAAATGTCATTTCTATTTATTATATAAACATTACCAGAATGTCTTCAGAACCGTGTAGTCACAAAATGTAATTTCTATTTATTATATAAACATTACCAGAATGTCTTCAGAACCGTGTAGTCACAAAATGTCATTTCTATTTATTATATAAACATTACCAGAATGTCTTCAGAACCGTGTAGTCACAAAATGTCATTTCTATTTATTATATAAACATTACCAGAATGTCTTCAGAACTGTGTAGTCACAAAATGTCATTTCTATTTATTATATAAACATTACCAGAATGTCTTCAGAACCGTGTAGTCACAAAATGTAATTTCTATTTATTATATAAACATTACCAGAATGTCTTCAAAACTGTGTAGTCACAAAATGTCATTTCTATTTATTATATAAACATTACCAGAATGTCTTCAGAACTGTGTAGTCACAAAATGTAATTTCTATTTATTATATAAACATTACCAGAATGTCTTCAGAACTGTGTAGTCACAAAATGTAATTTCTATTTATTATATAAACATTACCAGAATGTCTTCAGAACTGTGTAGTCACAAAATGTAATTTCTATTTATTATATAAACATTACCAGAATGTCTTCAGAACTGTGTAGTCACAAAATGTAATTTCTATTTATTATATAAACATTACCAGAATGTCTTCAGAACTGTGTAGTCACAAAATGTCATTTCTATTTATTATATAAACATTACCAGAATGTCTTCAGAACTGTGTAGTCACAAAATGTCATTTCTATTTATTATATAAACATTACCAGAATGTCTTCAGAACTGTGTAGTCACAAAATGTCATTTCTATTTATTATATAAACATTACCAGAATGTCTTCAGAACTGTTGTCACAAAATGTCATTTCTATTTATTATATAAACATTACCAGAATGTCTTCAGAACTGTTGTCACAAAATGTCATTTCTATTTATTATATAAACATTACCAGAATGTCTTCAGAACTGTAGTCACAAAATGTCATTTCTATTTATTATATAAACATTACCAGAATGTCTTCAGAACCGTGTAGTCACAAAATGTCATTTCTATTTATTATATAAACATTACCAGAATGTCTTCAGAACTGTGTAGTCACAAAATGTCATTTCTATTTATTATATAAACATTACCAGAATGTCTTCAGAACTGTTGTCACAAAATGTCATTTCTATTTATTATATAAACATTACCAGAATGTCTTCAGAACCGTGTAGTCACAAAATGTCATTTCTATTTATTATATAAACATTACCAGAATGTCTTCAAAACTGTGTAGTCACAAAATGTCATTTCTATTTATTATATAAACATTACCAGAATGTCTTCAGAACCGTGTAGTCACAAAATGTCATTTCTATTTATTATATAAACATTACCAGAATGTCTTCAGAACTGTGTAGTCACAAAATGTCATTTCTATTTATTATATAAACATTACCAGAATGTCTTCAGAACCGTGTAGTCACAAAATGTCATTTCTATTTATTATATAAACATTACCAGAATGTCTTCAGAACCGTGTAGTCACAAAATGTAATTTCTATTTATTATATAAACATTACCAGAATGTCTTCAGAACTGTGTAGTCACAAAATGTCATTTCTATTTATTATATAAACATTACCAGAATGTCTTCAGAACCGTGTAGTCACAAAATGTAATTTCTATTTATTATATAAACATTACCAGAATGTCTTCAAAACTGTGTAGTCACAAAATGTAATTTCTATTTATTATATAAACATTACCAGAATGTCTTCAGAACTGTGTAGTCACAAAATGTAATTTCTATTTATTATATAAACATTACCAGAATGTCTTCAGAACTGTGTAGTCACAAAATGTCATTTCTATTTATTATATAAACATTACCAGAATGTCTTCAGAACTGTTGTCACAAAATGTCATTTCTATTTATTATATAAACATTACCAGAATGTCTTCAGAACTGTGTAGTCACAAAATGTAATTTCTATTTATTATATAAACATTACCAGAATGTCTTCAGAACTGTGTAGTCACAAAATGTAATTTCTATTTATTATATAAACATTACCAGAATGTCTTCAGAACTGTCACAAAATGTCATTTCTATTTATTATATAAACATTACCAGAATGTCTTCAGAACTGTTGTCACAAAATGTCATTTCTATTTATTATATAAACATTACCAGAATGTCTTCAGAACTGTTGTCACAAAATGTCATTTCTATTTATTATATAAACATTACCAGAATGTCTTCAGAACTGTAGTCACAAAATGTAATTTCTATTTATTATATAAACATTACCAGAATGTCTTCAGAACTGTTGTCACAAAATGTCATTTCTATTTATTATATAAACATTACCAGAATGTCTTCAGAACTGTGTAGTCACAAAATGTCATTTCTATTTATTATATAAACATTACCAGAATGTCTTCAGAACCGTGTAGTCACAAAATGTCATTTCTATTTATTATATAAACATTACCAGAATGTCTTCAGAACCGTGTAGTCACAAAATGTCATTTCTATTTATTATATAAACATTACCAGAATGTCTTCAGAACCGTGTAGTCACAAAATGTAATTTCTATTTATTATATAAACATTACCAGAATGTCTTCAGAACTGTAGTCACAAAATGTCATTTCTATTTATTATATAAACATTACCAGAATGTCTTCAGAACTGTTAGTCACAAAATGTCATTTCTATTTATTATATAAACATTACCAGAATGTCTTCAGAACTGTGTAGTCACAAAATGTCATTTCTATTTATTATATAAACATTACCAGAATGTCTTCAGAACTGTAGTCACAAAATGTCATTTCTATTTATTATATAAACATTACCAGAATGTCTTCAGAACCGTGTAGTCACAAAATGTCATTTCTATTTATTATATAAACATTACCAGAATGTCTTCAGAACCGTGTAGTCACAAAATGTCATTTCTATTTATTATATAAACATTACCAGAATGTCTTCAGAACCGTGTAGTCACAAAATGTCATTTCTATTTATTATATAAACATTACCAGAATGTCTTCAAAACTGTGTAGTCACAAAATGTCATTTCTATTTATTATATAAACATTACCAGAATGTCTTCAGAACTGTGTAGTCACAAAATGTAATTTCTATTTATTATATAAACATTACCAGAATGTCTTCAGAACTGTGTAACAAAATGTCATTTCTATTTATTATATAAACATTACCAGAATGTCTTCAGAACCGTGTAGTCACAAAATGTCATTTCTATTTATTATATAAACATTACCAGAATGTCTTCAGAACCGTGTAGTCACAAAATGTAATTTCTATTTATTATATAAACATTACCAGAATGTCTTCAGAACCATGTAGTCACAAAATGTCATTTCTATTTATTATATAAACATTACCAGAATGTCTTCAGAACCGTGTTGTAATTTCTATTTATTATATAAACATTACCAGAATGTCTTCAGAACCGTGTAGTCACAAAATGTCATTTCTATTTATTATATAAACATTACCAGAATGTCTTCAGAACTGTTGTCACAAAATGTCATTTCTATTTATTATATAAACATTACCAGAATGTCTTCAGAACTGTTGTCACAAAATGTCATTTCTATTTATTATATAAACATTACCAGAATGTCTTCAGAACTGTTGTCACAAAATGTCATTTCTATTTATTATATAAACATTACCAGAATGTCTTCAGAACTGTGTAGTCACAAAATGTCATTTCTATTTATTATATAAACATTACCAGAATGTCTTCAGAACCGTGTAGTCACAAAATGTAATTTCTATTTATTATATAAACATTACCAGAATGTCTTCAAAACTGTGTAGTCACAAAATGTAATTTCTATTTATTATATAAACATTACCAGAATGTCTTCAGAACTGTGTAGTCACAAAATGTAATTTCTATTTATTATATAAACATTACCAGAATGTCTTCAGAACTGTGTAGTCACAAAATGTAATTTCTATTTATTATATAAACATTACCAGAATGTCTTCAGAACTGTTGTCACAAAATGTCATTTCTATTTATTATATAAACATTACCAGAATGTCTTCAGAACTGTTGTCACAAAATGTCATTTCTATTTATTATATAAACATTACCAGAATGTCTTCAGAACTGTGTAGTCACAAAATGTCATTTCTATTTATTATATAAACATTACCAGAATGTCTTCAGAACTGTGTAGTCACAAAATGTCATTTCTATTTATTATATAAACATTACCAGAATGTCTTCAGAACTGTGTAGTCACAAAATGTCATTTCTATTTATTATATAAACATTACCAGAATGTCTTCAAAACTGTGTAGTCACAAAATGTCATTTCTATTTATTATATAAACATTACCAGAATGTCTTCAGAACCGTGTAGTCACAAAATGTCATTTCTATTTATTATATAAACATTACCAGAATGTCTTCAAAACTGTGTATTCACAAAATGTAATTTCTATTTATTATATAAACATTACCAGAATGTCTTCAGAACCGTGTAGTCACAAAATGTCATTTCTATTTATTATATAAACATTACCAGAATGTCTTCAGAACCGTGTAGTCACAAAATGTAATTTCTATTTATTATATAAACATTACCAGAATGTCTTCAAAACTGTGTAGTCACAAAATGTCATTTCTATTTATTATATAAACATTACCAGAATGTCTTCAGAACTGTGTAGTCACAAAATGTCATTTCTATTTATTATATAAACATTACCAGAATGTCTTCAAAACTGTGTAGTCACAAAATGTCATTTCTATTTATTATATAAACATTACCAGAATGTCTTCAGAACCATGTAGTCACAAAATGTAATTTCTATTTATTATATAAACATTACCAGAATGTCTTCAAAACTGTGTAGTCACAAAATGTCATTTCTATTTATTATATAAACATTACCAGAATGTCTTCAGAACTGTGTAGTCACAAAATGTCATTTCTATTTATTATATAAACATTACCAGAATGTCTTCAGAACTGTTGTCACAAAATGTCATTTCTATTTATTATATAAACATTACCAGAATGTCTTCAGAACTGTGTAGTCACAAAATGTAATTTCTATTTATTATATAAACATTACCAGAATGTCTTCAGAACCACAAAATGTGTAGTCACAAAATGTAATTTCTATTTATTATATAAACATTACCAGAATGTCTTCAGAACCGTGTAGTCACAAAATGTAATTTCTATTTATTATATAAACATTACCAGAATGTCTTCAGAACCGTGTAGTCACAAAATGTCATTTCTATTTATTATATAAACATTACCAGAATGTCTTCAGAACTGTTGTCACAAAATGTCATTTCTATTTATTATATAAACATTACCAGAATGTCTTCAGAACTGTTGTCACAAAATGTCATTTCTATTTATTATATAAACATTACCAGAATGTCTTCAGAACTGTGTAGTCACAAAATGTCATTTCTATTTATTATATAAACATTACCAGAATGTCTTCAGAACCGTGTAGTCACAAAATGTCATTTCTATTTATTATATAAACATTACCAGAATGTCTTCAGAACTGTTGTCACAAAATGTCATTTCTATTTATTATATAAACATTACCAGAATGTCTTCAGAACTGTTGTCACAAAATGTCATTTCTATTTATTATATAAACATTACCAGAATGTCTTCAGAACCGTGTAGTCACAAAATGTAATTTCTATTTATTATATAAACATTACCAGAATGTCTTCAGAACCGTGTAGTCACAAAATGTAATTTCTATTTATTATATAAACATTACCAGAATGTCTTCAGAACCGTGTAGTCACAAAATGTCATTTCTATTTATTATATAAACATTACCAGAATGTCTTCAGAACTGTGTAGTCACAAAATGTCATTTCTATTTATTATATAAACATTACCAGAATGTCTTCAGAACTGTTAGTCACAAAATGTCATTTCTATTTATTATATAAACATTACCAGAATGTCTTCAGAACCGTGTAGTCACAAAATGTAATTTCTATTTATTATATAAACATTACCAGAATGTCTTCAGAACTGTGTAGTCACAAAATGTCATTTCTATTTATTATATAAACATTACCAGAATGTCTTCAGAACCGTGTAGTCACAAAATGTAATTTCTATTTATTATATAAACATTACCAGAATGTCTTCAGAACTGTAGTCACAAAATGTAATTTCTATTTATTATATAAACATTACCAGAATGTCTTCAGAACTGTAGTCACAAAATGTCATTTCTATTTATTATATAAACATTACCAGAATGTCTTCAGAACTGTGTAGTCACAAAATGTAATTTCTATTTATTATATAAACATTACCAGAATGTCTTCAGAACTGTAGTCACAAAATGTCATTTCTATTTATTATATAAACATTACCAGAATGTCTTCAGAACTGTTAGTCACAAAATGTAATTTCTATTTATTATATAAACATTACCAGAATGTCTTCAGAACCGTGTAGTCACAAAATGTCATTTCTATTTATTATATAAACATTACCAGAATGTCTTCAAAACTGTGTAGTCACAAAATGTCATTTCTATTTATTATATAAACATTACCAGAATGTCTTCAGAACTGTAGTCACAAAATGTAATTTCTATTTATTATATAAACATTACCAGAATGTCTTCAGAACTGTAGTCACAAAATGTCATTTCTATTTATTATATAAACATTACCAGAATGTCTTCAGAACCGTGTAGTCACAAAATGTAATTTCTATTTATTATATAAACATTACCAGAATGTCTTCAAAACTGTGTAGTCACAAAATGTAATTTCTATTTATTATATAAACATTACCAGAATGTCTTCAGAACCGTGTAGTCACAAAATGTCATTTCTATTTATTATATAAACATTACCAGAATGTCTTCAGAACTGTCACAAAATGTCATTTCTATTTATTATATAAACATTACCAGAATGTCTTCAGAACCGTGTAGTCACAAAATGTAATTTCTATTTATTATATAAACATTACCAGAATGTCTTCAGAACTGTTGTCACAAAATGTCATTTCTATTTATTATATAAACATTACCAGAATGTCTTCAGAACTGTTGTCACAAAATGTCATTTCTATTTATTATATAAACATTACCAGAATGTCTTCAGAACTGTAGTCACAAAATGTCATTTCTATTTATTATATAAACATTACCAGAATGTCTTCAGAACCGTGTAGTCACAAAATGTCATTTCTATTTATTATATAAACATTACCAGAATGTCTTCAGAACCGTGTAGTCACAAAATGTAATTTCTATTTATTATATAAACATTACCAGAATGTCTTCAGAACTGTGTAGTCACAAAATGTCATTTCTATTTATTATATAAACATTACCAGAATGTCTTCAGAACTGTAGTCACAAAATGTAATTTCTATTTATTATATAAACATTACCAGAATGTCTTCAGAACTGTAGTCACAAAATGTCACAAATATGTGTCTTCATGTTCTATTTCTATTTATATAAAACATTACCAGAATGTTTTCAAAACCGTGTAGTCACAAAATGTAATTTCTATTTATTATATAAACATTACCAGAATGTCTTCAGAACTGTAGTCACAAAATGTAATTTCTATTTATTATATAAACATTACCAGAATGTCTTCAGAACCGTGTAGTCACAAAATGTCATTTCTATTTATTATATAAACATTACCAGAATGTCTTCAAAACTGTGTAGTCACAAAATGTCATTTCTATTTATTATATAAACATTACCAGAATGTCTTCAGAACTGTGTAGTCACAAAATGTCATTTCTATTTATTATATAAACATTACCAGAATGTCTTCAGAACTGTGTAGTCACAAAATGTCATTTCTATTTATTATATAAACATTACCAGAATGTCTTCAGAACCGTGTAGTCACAAAATGTCATTTCTATTTATTATATAAACATTACCAGAATGTCTTCAAAACTGTGTAGTCACAAAATGTCATTTCTATTTATTATATAAACATTACCAGAATGTCTTCAGAACCATGTAGTCACAAAATGTAATTTCTATTTATTATATAAACATTACCAGAATGTCTTCAAAACTGTGTAGTCACAAAATGTAATTTCTATTTATTATATAAACATTACCAGAATGTCTTCAGAACCGTGTAGTCACAAAATGTAATTTCTATTTATTATATAAACATTACCAGAATGTCTTCAGAACTGTGTAGTCACAAAATGTAATTTCTATTTATTATATAAACATTACCAGAATGTCTTCAGAACTGTGTAGTCACAAAATGTAATTTCTATTTATTATATAAACATTACCAGAATGTCTTCAGAACTGTGTAGTCACAAAATGTCATTTCTATTTATTATATAAACATTACCAGAATGTCTTCAGAACTGTTGTCACAAAATGTCATTTCTATTTATTATATAAACATTACCAGAATGTCTTCAGAACTGTGTTGTCACAAAATGTCATTTCTATTTATTATATAAACATTACCAGAATGTCTTCAGAACCGTGTAGTCACAAAATGTAATTTCTATTTATTATATAAACATTACCAGAATGTCTTCAAAACTGTGTAGTCACAAAATGTAATTTCTATTTATTATATAAACATTACCAGAATGTCTTCAGAACTGTAGTCACAAAATGTCATTTCTATTTATTATATAAACATTACCAGAATGTCTTCAGAACCGTGTAGTCACAAAATGTAATTTCTATTTATTATATAAACATTACCAGAATGTCTTCAGAACTGTGTAGTCACAAAATGTAATTTCTATTTATTATATAAACATTACCAGAATGTCTTCAAAACTGTGTAGTCACAAAATGTCATTTCTATTTATTATATAAACATTACCAGAATGTCTTCAGAACTGTGTAGTCACAAAATGTAATTTCTATTTATTATATAAACATTACCAGAATGTCTTCAGAACTGTTGTCACAAAATGTCATTTCTATTTATTATATAAACATTACCAGAATGTCTTCAGAACCGTGTAGTCACAAAATGTCATTTCTATTTATTATATAAACATTACCAGAATGTCTTCAGAA
>NW_027467777.1:9915630-10013065 GCF_004210375.1 Tachypleus tridentatus | reverse complement strand
TTTATCAACAATAGGGACAGTACTAACAGAATAAAATTTATCAACAATAAGAACTGTACCACCAACAAGTTAAAATTTACACCAATAAGGGACAGTTACTAACAGGAGACTAAGAATTTATCAACAATGGGACTGTATATGGATAAAAATTTATCAACAATAAGGACTGTACTAGCAGATTAAAAAATTTATCAACAATAGGATGTACTAACAGATTAAAACATTTATCAATAACAGGGACAGTACTAACAGAATAAAAAAATTTATCAACAATAAGGACTGTACTTACAGATTAAAAAAAGTTAGTCAGTCAATAGGGACAGTACTAACAGAATAAAAAAATTTATCAACAATAATGATTGTATCAGTAGATTAAAAATTTTTTCAATAATAGGCACAAGAACTATGAGCAAACATTTATCAATAATAGGGACAGTACTCAACAAAATGTAAAAAATTCTTATCAAAGCAATAAGGACCTGTACTTACAGATTACAAAAGTTATCAATAACAGAGACAGTACCAAATAAGAATAAAATTCTGACTCAAACAATAAGACCTTTACTACAGATTAAAAAAGCATCAACAATAGGGACAGTACTCAACAGAATAAGAAAAATTTATCAACAATAATGACTGGAAAATTAGTAGATTAAAAATTTATCAATACTAGGACAGTACTTAACATAAACATTTATCAATAATAGGGGCAGTACTAATAGAATAAAAAATTTATCACAATAAGGACTGTAATAACAGATTAAAAAATTATCAATAATAGGGACAGTACTAACAGATTAAAAATTATCAACAATAGTATTAGTAAAAGATTTAAAAAAATGTCATTATTAGGGCCAGTAATACCAGATTGAAAATCATCAACAATAAGAACAGTTGTAAAAGATAAAGTATTTGTCTCATTAGGGACAGTACTTCCAGAATAAAAATCTATCAACAATAGGGACAGTGGTATCAGATTAAAAAATATTATCAACAATAGGGATAGCAGAAGCAAGATTAAAAGTTATTAATAATAGGAACAGTACTAACAGAATAAAAAATTCCATCAAATATTAAGGACAGTACTAACAGAATAAAAAATCTCTATCAACAATAAGGACTTTACTTACAGATTAAAATTTATCAATAATAGGGACAGCAACTAACAGAATAAAAGTTTCTATCAACAATAAGGACAGTACCAGCAGATTAAAAAATTTATCCATAACAGGGACAGCACTTACAGAATAAAACATTTTATCAATAATAGGGACAGTACTAACAGAATAAAAAATTTATCTAACAATAGGGACAGTACAATTAACAGATTTAAAATACTTATCAATAATAGGGACAGTAACAGTAACAGATTGAAAATTATCAATAATAATTGTTAGTATTAGAGATTTACAAAATTTTGAACAGTAAGAGTAGTATCACGTTTTAATAAATGTTTAAAAATTATATCAGAGGCAACAACTGCGTCTTTAAACATTGTATTTACAATAGGGTTTCGTATTAGGGACAATATCTCTGACTAACAACTCTACAAAGGAGAGAGTATTATGTATTGAACACTGTTTCAAGAATGAGATACTATCACAAGTTTAAATATCCTAATCCCAATTTAAAAAAAAATTGTCGTGAGTGTATCGCGTATTTTACATGAACACAAATATCTCTACGACTTAAAATGGGACAGCATGGCTAGGTAATTAGTGCACACAAGTCCTAATCTGAAAGTCGTGTATTCGGTGTGATAAGATCAGTTAGACCCATACAGTCGTTGTCATCTCTCCATCTATCCACGTGGGGTCGCTGTTATCTGATCGTTTACAGCCCATGTCCATGAATTACAGTCCAATTTGAAATAAATCACCTGGAAGGGAAACTTTAATGAAAACAAGAAGTCAAAATATTGTTGTCATAGTTTGATTTTTTGAACCACAAAAACTTTAGATAAATAAATAAATAAGCTACTGACATTTTAATCTACTGTCAAAGATTTGTTTGTTTTTTTAATTTCGTGCAAAGCTACACGAGGACTATCTGCGCTAGTCGTCCCTAATTTAGCAGTGTAAGACTGGAGGGAAGACAGTTAGTCATTAGTCATCACCAACCACTGCAAACTCTTGGGCTACTTTTTTACCAACGAATAGTGGAATTGATCGTCACAGAATAAAGCCTCCACGACTGAAAGGGCGAGTGTGTTTGGTGCCATGGAAATTCGAACCCGCGACCCTCAGATGACGGGTTGACCCTTAACCCACCTAGCCATGCCGGACCCGCTGTCAAAGCAGACAAATGTGGTAAAGTACGCATCTTGGCTTGTTATAATGTACGAGGGCTGTTCAAAAATACGCGGACTGTTTGAATTGCGCGGCTCCAGTTGGTTCCAGGGGAATCCGCTTGGTGTCGCTAGGTTTGCACAAATCAGCTGATTACGACGCCATTTCCTGATTGTAGATATCTTCATTTGTGTATTAGCTACGCGGTTTTAAGTTAAGCGACTTTTTCGTTTGGCGGATTTCAGAATAAATGACCTGAAAGAGCAACGACTTGCTGTGAAAATTTGTGTTAAACTTGGAAAATCTGCGACTGAAACTTTTGTTATGCTTAACACGGCTTACAATGATGTTGCTATGAAGCGTACGGCATGTTTCAAGTGGCATGAACGTTTTAAAGATAATCGACAGTCCATTAAAGATGATGAGCGTCCTGGACGTCCTTCCACGTCAACTGACGACCCACACGTCGACAAAATCAACACCCTGGTGCGGGCAAATCGACGTCTGACTGTCAGGGAGCTTGCTGAAGAGTGTGGGATAACAGTTGGATCTTGTTACGAGACTTTGACCGAAAAATTGAAGATGCACCGCGTTGCTGCGAAATTCGGCCCTCAGAACTCGTGAGTTTTTGGCCAAACACTCGATCACTGTTTTCCCCACCCCTACTCACCTGACCTTGCTCCTTGCGATCTTTTCTTGTTCCCCAAACTCAAAAGACCCTTGTAAGGAAGAAGATTTGAGACGATTCCCGAGATTAAGGCAAATGCGACGAAGGAGCTGGAGGACATTACAAAAGAAGCGTACTAGGACTGTTTCAACAAGTGGAAACACCGTTGGGATAAGTGTGTGCGTTGGGGAGGAGAGTACTTTGAAGGGTCCCAGACCTGTAACTTCTAAATAAAGTACATTTTGTTTTATGACGTCAGTCCGGGTATTTTTTGAACAGACCTTGTATGTTTATGGTCTATGCAACGGCCTTAAATATTACAAAAACTGTAATATCTATAAATCAAGACATATATGATGTTTAAGCTTTGATATGTTTTTTCTCTTTTTTAATATTTCTGTGGATTAATACGATTTAGTGGTATTGGTTCAGTTTCTCAAGTTTGATGTTAAGAATAGTAAAAACTTTGACATTCTATCTTGAAGGTCTAGTTTCGGACATGTAATTGACTATTTATATACGTAGAGCACGTGGTCTCGAGAGGAATATATAGTGATGTCACTTGATAACCATAACTGTCACTCGTTTCTTCAGTTGGAGGCCTAGCAGGCAGAAGTAGTTCAGTGACAGCCTTTGTTTGATAATAGGCTGTTATTATGAGCCTTATTAACCGTTAAAATAAGTGTGAGTGTACACCTGATAAATTCGTTTATAAACTTGAGTTCTGGTATTCTGACAGGAAGACTTTCAAAACTCATTATGATACGGAATTGTGACGACTTTCGTGGTATGTAATTAATGTTATTAAATCTTGTTTTCTATTACCTTTTTATATGTTCTTTGTCAAGCCCATACTTTGACAACCTTCCTGAGAAATTATATATATATATATATGTGTGTGTGTGAAAGTAAATATATGTATTTTTTATTACTGTTCTTTCCTTTGCCATATTGTTAGAAATGGTTTTCAACCGGTGACAGGAAAATCGAAAGCCCTATTTGTCCAGAGGGCAAACAAACCCTATTTAACTTTTCAAAAATTGAAATGTAAGATAAATTTTCCTGCTTCGCTCTATTTTATTTCTTACACTTCTGATCACAAGTAAATTTTTGGTTCTCTATTTTGTTCTTAACATATATTTTCATTCATCATTTTCTTTTCGTTTCAATTTAACAACTGACACCCCTTGGCGTTGCAAATAAAATCTTCCATCGATCATTTCGCAAATGTTAAACAATAGTACATCAGTCGTTCTTGTTGACTGTATTTTAGGTTCCATTAGCAGCTTTATGGTAGTATTAGGTGCATCCCTTTTCACTTGCTAAAATTTGAGTAAAATAATATAGAAAGAAAAGAAAGTTTAGTTCATTGATGGTACAGAGGTAAGTCTGCGTATTTACAACGCAAAAATCAGGGGTTTGATTCTCCTCGGTGGACTCAGCAGATAGCCCGATGAGGCTTTGCAATAAGAGTAACACAAACAAACAAATTATTTATTAAGTTAATTATACTGGTCTTAGAACATTAGTATTAGGCCTATTATATTTTTAACAATACCCGTACGTCATGTAGACTGTTCTTAAAATGAATACTTTGTTTATATTGAGCACGAAGTTAATAAAGGCCGTCTGCGCTCTATCCATTTCGGGAAATTCAACCCCAGGTTTAAGCGTTGTGATCCCATTTATAGCTTACCCAACAGAGGACACACTAAAAGATTTGAGTTTGTTTTATTCAGATATAATTATAAATACGGAAACCAAATGTACCTTATGTCCTTAAATAACAAAATTCGAACTCCTGCCTGTGATATACTTTGGATTTCACCTTAAAAAACATGCTAGTGGTTACCGAGAACTTGCTTCAGTTATTTTCACGAGTGCTTTGAAGTTCCGTAATTTATTGCGCAAGTCCAGAGTGAGAGGAGTCCGGGAATCATCTGACCTGGAGTCAAACAAAAAGGCTAATCACGTGTCCCAAAATCAGTGGACTCTGTCGTTTAAATAAAACAACACCATGAAAAACCAGAAGTGGACAAGTGCCTGACGAGTAACTGTCAGTTTAGACTGGTTAAGGTATTTAGCGTTCGATCCTACAACATTGAGCTAAAAATTCCATCTCCAAGCAAACATTATAGTGGATCCAACCTCTCTTGAGGTTTATCCAAACAAGATAAATATCATATAACATTAAGCCTGAGAAACATCAATGATTCCAAACACAAGAAATCCTCGTATCCGGCACATACGTTTCCATAACAGCCAGGACTTCAGTCGCCATCTGGTGTTAATGTACTTCTCAAAGCTTAAAACCTGCATCTCACACAAGTCAAAGCTGACAAAACGTTACGTTAGCATGTTCAAACAAACTTTCCTCAAATTAGTGTAACTGCTACTGTTGTTTTTATAAAGCAATAAACTCTTGTTATAATTAAAAACGTGTCAATTTCGTGAAAATGACAACAAGGTAGATGGACAGACAAAGAGACTGATTTGTTTCCATGTTTGATTGTTTTGAATGTTATAGAAAGCTGAAAAAGAGCTATCTTTGATGTCTGTCTCTAGCTTACCAGTGATAGCCTAGAGGGGATGAAGCTAGACAATACAACCTGACGCCATCTCTTGAGCCCTTCATTACTAACGAACAGTAAAACTGAAAGCCGCGTGATAATGTCACCACACTTAGATCAACTATCACGTGAATACGAGGTATTTCTAGGAATGTTACAGTGAAAACTGTTAGTTAAGTATAAAGGTAAATACATTAAATTGAATACAGTGAAAACTGTTAGTTTAGTATAAAGGTAAATACATTAAACTAAATACAGTGAAAACAGTTAGTTAAGTATAAAGGTAAATACATTAAATTGAATACAGTGAAAACTGTTAGTTAAGTATAAAGGTAAATACATTAAATTGAATACAGTGAAAACTGTTAGTCAAGTATAAAGGTAAATACATTAAACTAAATACAGTGAAAACTGTTAGTTAAGTATAAAGGTAAATACATTAAATTGAATACAGTGAAAACTGTTAGTTAAGTATAAAGGTAAATACATTAAATTGAATACAGTGAAAACTGTTAGTTAAGTATAAAGGTAAATACATTAAACTAAGTACAGTGAAAACTGTTAGTTATAACCATTTTATAGATGCGTATTATGTTACAAAGAACGGAGCAGGACTACCCTACTAGATGTTTCTTATGCTACAAAGAATGAAACAGTACCACCTTACTAGATGTTTCTTATGTTACAAAGAATGGAGCAGGACTACCCTACTAGATGTTTCTTATGCTACAAAGAATGAAACAGTACCACCTTACTAGATGTTTCTTATGTTACAAAGAATGAAACAGTACCACCTTACTAGATGTTTCTTATGTTACAAAGAATGAAACAGTACCACCTTACTAGATGTTTCTTATGCTACAAAGAATGAAACAGTACCACCTTACTAGATGTTTCTTATGTTACAAAGAATGAAACAGTACCACCTTACTAGATGTTTCTTATGTTACAAAGAATGAAACAGACCACCTTACTAGATGTTTCTTATGTTACAAAGAATGAAACAGTACCACCTTACTAGATGTTTCTTATGCTACAAAGAATGAAACAGTACCACCTTACTAGATGTTTCTTGTGTTACAAAGAATGAAACAGTACCATTTTACTAGATGTTTCTTATGTTACAAAGAATGAAACAGTACCACCTTACTAGATGTTTCTTATGTTACAAAGAATGAAACAGTACCACCTTACTAGATGTTTCTTATATTACAAAGAATGAAACAATATCACCTTACTAGATGTTTCTTATGCTACAAAGAATGAAACAGTACCACCTTACTAGATGTTTCTTATGTTACAAAGAATGAAACAGTACCACCTTACTAGATGTTTCTTATGTTACAAAGAATGAAACAGTACCACCTTACTAGATGTTTCTTATGTTACAAAGAATGAAACAGTACCACCTTACTAGATGTTTCTTATGTTACAAAGAATGAAACGGTATCACCTTACTAGATGTTTCTTATGCTACAAAGAATGAAACAGTACCACCTTACTAGATGTTTCTTATGTTACAAAGAATGAAACAGTACCACCTTACTAGATGTTTCTTATGTTACAAAGAATGAAACAGTACCACCTTACTAGATGTTTCTTATGTTACAAAGAATGAAACAGTACCACCTTACTAGATGTTTCTTATGCTACAAAGAATGAAACAGTACCACCTTACTAGATGTTTCTTATGTTACAAAGAATGAAACAGTACCATCTTCCTAGAATTTCTTATGTTACAAGGAATGAAACAGTAGTACCTTACTAGATATTTCTTATATTAGAAAGAATGAAGCAGTACCACTTTACGTGATGTTTGTTATATTACAAAGAATGTAGCATTACCACCTTACGAGATGTTTGTTATATTACAAGGAATGAAAGTTTATCTCATCTACGTTATTTTATTTGTTCCAAAGTATCGAAATTAATGAGCATGAAATCTCTTCTATTTATACTGTAAGGTACTTAACCATCTGGTCATGCCTGGCCACTGTAAGGTAATTAACTACACATTTGTTTTTTGTTCATTCATTGAATCAAGAGTTTCATTTAAACCTATGATTAAATGTTTATGGTGAAATTTTGGAAGAAGACCTAGTAGATGTTGCGTCAACACTGTAAAAATGAAACATATTTGTGTGTAAACTGTTGGAAGATGCTTTAACTATTTTTCATATATAGAATAAAAATATCTCAGAAATGAGATATTTGTCATTTTCTTTTCCTTATTATTTTTTTTTAAATTTCGCGCAGAGCTCCACGAGGGCTAACAGCACTAATCGTCCCTAATTTTGCAGTCTAACACTAGAGGAAAGGCAGCTAGTCATCACCACCCACCGCCAACTCTTGGACTACTTTTTTATCAACGAATAGTGGGATTGATCGTCACATTATAACGCCCCCACGGCTGAAAAATGCTAGCATGTTTGGTGTGACGGAGATTCGAACCCACGACCCTTACATTTCGAGTCCAGTGCCTCACAACCTGGCTATGCCGAAACCTTCTTGTTAATCATAGTGTTACACTTTCTCCTCATCTTCTGAAGATTATATTATCACCTGCATCAGAAGTTTTATAGTCTTTTTGTCCGATTCTAAAGATATCCAAGAAGACACATGAATCGTAACGTTAACTTCAGTTTTTAAACCTTTACCACTTAAATGAATCTTATAGATTGGTCTTTTATAAAAGGTTTATTCTTAATGGTTATTGCAAAAATGATGAGGAAAATTACACATTTGAGTGAAAGCAGCCTTAATTATTCATCTTTTGACTTGTGTGTGTTTCAACTATTTAAAAAAGTAAACTTTTTGTGCTTGTCATCAGTGCGAGTTCTCTTACGTGAAGTTTTATGTTCTCAGGTACATATTCTAAATGAACCATTACACGTTTTCTCTTTTAATGATTAGACAGCTGACGTTTTCTCTCAAATATGGATCTGATTAATCCCATATATCAAAAGCAAGAATTTTATATCTGTTCCGTTTCTGATACCAAAAGAAGAAACTGTGGTTTATTTTGTTTTCCAACTACAGAAATCGAACAGTGAACTCGAAATAAAGCTGGTTATTCATCACACAAGAACACGTTAAGAACACGTAAAATAAAATCGAACTCAACTTATTATTTTTAACATACCGGACAACGACTGAATGACGGCACGGTTTATAATTGTTGTCTTACTTTTAAAGCAAAGCTTTCATTTCTCATTTATATCATGCGAATAAAATTATATATATATAAAAACCATCTACAACAAAAACATTAACAAACTAAATAATTAAATATTACAGCACAAACGCTAACATATTATGCAACTACACAATACTAAAACACAAACACTAACTAACTACCTAATACAACATTAGTTGAACATTAAAAAAAACTATGTAAAACAACATTAGTTTAACATTAACAAACTATATAATTTAACAATAACTTAACGCTAACAAACTATATAATACAACGTTAGTTTAACATTAACAAACTATATAATTTAACAATAACTTAACGCTAACAAACTATATAATACAACATTAGTTTAACATTAACAAACTATATAATTTAACAATAACTTAACGCTAACAAACTATATAATACAACATTAGTTTAACATTAACAAAGTATATAATTTAACAATAACGTAACGCTAACAAACTATATAATACAACATAAGCTGAACGAAAACAAACTATGTAATACATTATTTTAACGCAAAGAAAAATTTAATACAACATTAGTTGAACACTAACAAATTATATAATACAACATTTATTTTAATGTGAACAAACTATATAAAACAACATTAGTTGAACACTACCAAACTATAAAATTGAACATTAGTTGAACACTACCAAACTATAAAATTGAACATTAGTTGAACATTAACAAACAATATATTTCAAAATTAGTTGAACATTAACAAAATTTTTAATGCAACAGTAGTTGAACATTGACAAACTGTATAATAAACATTAGTTGAACGCTAACAGAGTATATAATACAATATTATTTTAACGCTAAAAAACTATAATACACGATTAGTTGAACACTGATAGACTATATAATACAACACTATTTTAACGCTAATAAACTGTATAATACAATATTAGTTGAACATTAACAAACTATACAATAAATCATTAGTTGAACATTAACAAACTAAATAATTTAACAATAATTGAATGCTTCCAAACTATATAATTTAACATTAGTTGAACAATAACAAAGTATTTAATAAAACATTAATTCAACATTAAGAAACTATATAATTCAAGAAAAATTGGACGTTAACAAACTATATAATACAACATTATGTTAATATCAACAAACTGTATAATTCAACATTATTTTAACGATAACGAAATATATAGTACAACATTAAGTGAGAACTATCAAACTGTATTATTTAACAATAAATGAACACTAAGAAGCTAAATAATTCAACATTAGTTAAAGATTGACAAACTATATAATACAACATTAGTTGAACGCTAAGAAACTATATAACACAACATTATTTTAACACTAACAAACTATATAACACAACATTATTTTAACGCTAACAAACTGTATAATGCAACATTAGTTGAACACTAACAAAGTACGTAATTCAACATTAGATGAACATTCACTAAATATATATTGTAACATTAGTTAAACGTTGACAAAATATGTAATACAACATTAGTTGAGCATTAACAAAATATAAAATTCGACATCAGTTGAACATTAACAAACTCTATAATTCAACATTAGTTAAACACTAACAAACAATATAATACTACATTTGTTCAACACTAACAGAGTGTGTAATACAACATTATTTTACGCTTAAAACTACAGGATTAGTTGAATTCTAATAAACTCTATAATACAACATTAGTTGAACATTAACAAACTGTATAATGTAACATTAGTTGAGCATTAACAAATTATATAATTAAACATTAGTTGAACACGAACAAACTCTACAATTAAACATTAGTTGAACATTGACAAGTTATATAATACCACATTAGTTGACACTTCCAATCTATATAATTCAACATTAGTTGATCACTAACAAACTGTGTAATAAAACATTATTTGAACATCAAGAAGCTATAAAATTTAACAATAACTGAGCGCTATCTAAGTATATAATTCAATATTAGTTAAAGATTGATAAACTATATGATACAACATTAGTTGAGCACTAATAAATTATATAATACAACATTAGTTCAATATTAACAAACTACATAATTGAAGATTACTTGATCATTAACAAGCTATAGAATACAACATTAGTTGAACGCGAACAGACCATGTATTACAACATTATTCTAACGCTAACAAAGTATATAATAAAACATTAGTTGAACATTAACAAATTAAATAAACAATAATTGAACGCTAACAAACTATATAATTCAGCATCAGTTGAACATTGACGAACTACATATTAGAACACTAGTTGAACAGTTGCAAACTAAATAATAAAACATTAGTTAAAGATTAACGAACAATATAATTTAAAAATAATTTATCTCTAACAAACTATATAATGCAACATTAGTTGAACACTAACACGCTGTATAATACAACATTATATTTAATGTCAACAGACTATATAATTCAATATTATTTTAACGCAAACAAAAAATATAATACAACATTAGTTGAACACTAACAAACTATATAATTGAACATTAGTTGAACACAGAAACTATATAATACAACATTATCTGAGCGCTAAGAAATTATATTATTTAACAATAATTGAACGCTATAAAAGTACATAGCTTCACATTAGTTCAACATTGACAAACTCTATAATACAACATTAGTTGAAAGCTAACAAATTATATAATACGAGATTATTTTAGTGCAAACAGAAAATATAATACAACATTAGTCGAATATTAACAAACTATATAATTCTACACTGTTTAACGCTAATAAACTACATAAGAACAATGTTTTTTTTTTAAACGCTTGTCATGTCTTCTTCCCGGCTTTTACAGAAGCTTGGGCGTTATTTACAAAGTGCTGCAGCCATGTGCAACATGAAACATTAAAGTTGGTTTGTTGTTTTCTTGCTATCACATGTAAAGTCGTTGTATCACAAAGATCACTGAAGGCATTATTTTATTTCTAATATTATTGTCATAAATAGTTGTTTTTGTTTGTGTTCAGAAGTTGGTACTACTAATGAAACCATATGACTTGAATTGTCAAAGATTGGAACAATCTGGTGTTTGTAACAGGAGTGACGTAATTAGCTTTCTTTGGCAAAGTGAGCGGGTGTGTAAAGATATAAAGGTTGAAAACAATCCGTAAGGTTTGGGTTTTCGCTAAGTGTAATACTTAATTTTTGTAATACATACCTGTGTATAAAAGACACCCCAAGATTAAAGTAAAGGACATTATAACACCCGATTCGTTACTTTATTTCAACGCTCAGCGGATTCTCTTTTAATGGAACATTCCTGTTGAATGCGTAAAGCGAAACGCTGGGTGTTCAGTCAAAGAAAAATAACGAGTCTTGTGTTATAACGTCTTTTTATTCCATGTATGCTAGATTGTATTACATCAACGATATTGGTTATATGATTGGTACGTCAAACGTAACTACTTTTCATTTATTGGTTATTATTCTAAGGATTGTTTAGCATTGTTAGTTCAAATATATTTAGGAATAATTTAAATATCTTCATGATATATTACTAAGCTTACAGCCAAAACTACTGTCAACAATAAAGTTTCCATCTGATAAAATAACGCATTCTTTTCTTTATAAGTAGAAACTTTCAGTTACTTTGTTAGCCAGGTTGATTTGTAGGTTAGTTGTTTCATTCTGAGTACATACACAGAACGGAACTTATATTTCATTGTTTATAGACATACGGATTGAGGATTTGTTTGTTTGTTTGTTTTGGAATTTCGCACAAAGCTACTCGAGGGCTATCTGTGCTAGCCGTCCCTAATTTTGCAGTGTAAGACTAGAGGGAAGGCAGCTAGTCATCACCACCCACCGCCAACTCTTGGGCTACTCTTTTACCAACGAAGAGTGGGATTGACCGCCACATTATATGCCCCCACGGCTGGGAGGGCGAGAATGTTTAGCGCGACGCGGGCGCGAAACCGCTACCCTCAGATTACGAGTCGCACGCCTTACGCGCTTGGCCATGCCAGGCCCTACGGATTGAGGAAACCTGTACATTTAAACATTTTAGACAAATATAAATATAATAATAATAGTGAAACCTATACAGTTAAATATTTTAGACAAATATAATAATAATAGTGAAACCTATACAGTTAAATATTTTAACCAAATATATTAATAATGAAACCCATACGGTTAAATATTTTAATAAAAACCTATAAGTTAAATATGTTAAACAAACGTAATAAGAGCGAAACCAATATAGCTGAATATGTTAAACAAATATAATGACATGAGAATCTATGTAATTAAACATGTTACAAAGCATAATAACATAAAAACCTGTACAGTTAAATAATGTTAAACAGACATAATAATATAAGAGCCTATACAGTTAAATATGTTAAACAAATATAATAATATAAAAACCTACACTGTTAAATATGCTAAACAGACATAATAATAGTGAAACCTATATAAATAAATATGTTAAACAAACATATTAATAGTGAGATCTATATATGTTAAACAAACATAATAATAGTGAAACCTATATATGTTAAACAAACATAATAATAGTGAAACCTATACAGTTAAATATGTCAAACAGACATAATAATATAAAAACCTATACAGTTGAATATGTTAAACAAACATAATAATATAAAAACCTATACAGTAAGATTTACAGTAAGTTAAATATGTTAACAACAATTTAACACAAATTTAAATCTATAACTTTGAGGATCAAGTCAGGGTTGAATTATTTATAAATTTTCATCACCGATGAATACACGTTGAAAGACAACATTGAAATCTCTAGTGAAATACAATAAATAACTTTTGATAGGAATGTTCGTTGTGCTGGCTTTAAGGTAGAGTCGTTTAAAAGAAACAGAATCATACGAAAACCTAAACACAGACTTGATTTTACACATCGACTCCGATCATTACTGTATCTGTATTTGTACAGTTGATGAACTTTGTTACAAATCAATCTTATTTTTAACAAGTCTTTAAGATCAAACTGATAGTATGACCATGGTGTATCCACTAACCTCTCTAACCAATATTTTGTCTGTTAGAAGGCTGTTCACAATGTTTCAAATAACTTCAACACAGTATGTGTTTAGATGGTACGTTTACCATTTATAGGAACTCTAATCAAATATCTCATTGTCTTGAGTCCTTTAATAGCAAGGATCGTAAACACCAGTTTCCTGACGTATTAATTTATAGCACTAATGGATACTTCTAATATGAAGTATACAATAACAACATTTTGTGACTTGTATTTGAATTTTACAAGTTTAGTATAGAATATTTTAAAATAAAGCTCAGTTAAACTTTTGTTTCATAGGGTATATAATATACATATATCTAAACTTTTGTTTCATGGTGTATATAATATACATATATCTGAACTTTTGTTTCATAGGGTATATAATATACATATATCTAAACTTTTGTTTCATGGTGTATATAATATACATATATCTGAACTTTTGTTTCACAGTGTATATAATATATATATGTCTAAACTTTTGTTTCATAGTGTTTTAATATATATATATTTAAACTTTTGTTTCATAGTGTATATAATATACATATATCTAAACTTCTGTTTAATAGTGTATATAATATACATATATCTAAACTTTTGTTTCACAGTGTATATAATATACATATATTTAAACTTTTGTTAAATAGTGTATATAATATACATATATCTAAACTTTTGTTTCATAGTGTATATAATATACATATATCTAAACTTTTGTTTCAGAGTGTATATAATATACATATATCTAAACTTTTGTTTCATAGTGTATATAATATACATATATCTAAACTTTTGTTTCATGGTGTATATAATATATATATATATTTGAACTTTTGTTTCACAGTGTATATAACATACATATATCTAAACTTTTGTTTCAGAGTGTATATAATATACATATATCTAAACTTTTGTTTCACAGTGTATATAATATACATATATTTAAACTTTTGTTTCATAGTGTATGTAATATACATATATCTGAACTTTTGTTTCACAGTGTATATAATATACATATATCTGAACTTTTGTTTCACAGTTTATATAATATACATATATTTAATCTTTTGTTTCATAGTGTATATAATATACATATATCTAAACTTTTGTTTCATAGTGTATATAATATACATATATCTAAACTTTTGTTTCATGGTGTACATAATATACATATATCTGAACTTTTGTTTCATAGTGTATATAATATACATATGTCTAAACTTTTATTTCATAGTGTATATAATATATATATATTTAAACTTTTGTTTCACAGTGTATATAATATACATATATCTAGTATATATAAAACTTTGTATGAAGTTGTAAATAAAATCAGCTGACTCCTCTGTAAATATGAATTTTACGGTTTATATAATTCACTCGTAAATACTTGAATAAGCGAAATTTTAATTTTTTTTTTCTTATAGCAAAGCCACATAGGCTATCTGCTGAGCCCACCGAGGGGAATCGAACCCCTGATTTTAGCTTTGTAAATCCGTAGACATACCGCTGTACTAGCGGGGGGGGCAAAGTAATATTTCCTGTTATTTGAAATCGTTGGTTTAGTGTTTTCTGGCGCAAAGCAACTAGGCTATCTGCGCCGAAGTTTTAATAAACCATATCTATATCCTAATGTTTTGTTTTGTTTGTTTTCTGGATTTTGCACAAAGCTACTCGAGGGCTATCTGTGCTAGCCGTCCCTAAGTTAGCAGAGTAAGACTAGAGGTAAGGCAGCTAGTCATCACCACCCACCGCCAACTCTTGGGCTACTCTTTTACTAACGAATAGTGGGATTGACCGTCACATTATAACGCCCCCACGGCTGAAAGGGCGAGCATGTTTGGCGCGACGGGGATGCGAACCCGCACCCCTCGGATTACGAGTCGCACGGCTTAACACGCTTTGCCATGCCGAGCCAAAAAATATAATAATAATTCCTAATGTTATTTGTTTGTTATATATCGGTAAGTGTTCTTTGATTATTAAACATTAGTTAAGACACGTATGGTATGCAGATGAGATTGGATTTTAAACCTAATTGTAGCCTTGTTTTTGTTTGTTTTCTTTAGATTTAAGGACTGTAATTGTTCATTAAATTAATCAAATTTACTTGCACTTTCTGTTAACAAGGATAATATCTCGGGTTCGCTGAGAGAAAAAATTAACTCGAGGGAAAGAAAACTGTAAATTTAAGATAGACGACTGATTATGTCTAAAATGTCCTTAGTGAACACGAAGTAGACATCCATCTAAATTATTTTGATATCTTATTAAAAGCTGCAGTTTATAAAAAAAAAATAACTTGTATAGAAACTCAGGCCAGCAATTAACCAGTAGTCTCAGCCTATTAGATTAGTCTTAGGTGTTATAAACCCTCAGAAATAGAAACATCATTTCTGATTAAATATCGTTGCACGAACAAGTTAACATTAGATTGTTTTTACCATTCCTCTTAACATGTTCACTGTCGATATAAATCAAAGACACATTACGTCTCCAACAGAACACTGACCAATAAGATTTTTCTTCCGTAATAGAACTCATTAATTTGGTTGGATGATAAGAGTAACATAATTCTATGAAACTCTAGTTATATATATACAGTACAATACTTCAAAAGCTAAGGTTTACATGCCAGAAACCAAAGAAATATCAGAAAACCAATAGGCTTAAAAACTTGTATAAAAAAAATGACTGCAAATATTTTTTTTATTCTGATCAGTTGTTTTCTTTACACGTTTGTGGTTTAGAGCCGAAAAGAATACATTAAGAGAGATGTAAAAATAGCTTGTTTTTATAACACTTGTTAGGCCTACTGGTTTTCCGACATTTCGCCGTCTTCTGGAGTTTATAAAGTAACATTTCCGTCTACTCTGTGTAATGGAACAGAGAATCCAGCTGAGAACTAATCACCAACAGCATTTTAGTTTCACGAATCCTTCTTATTTAATAGTGTCTAGAAGGAAGGAAAGTTATGTTTAAATTTTTTTCTGTTTTCTGAATCCTTGCAATTTGTGATGAAAACTAATATAGTGTTTAATACTATCACCATAAATCGTTCAGTTATAGTTGGGTATCTCAGAGAAGTATCTTCGCTCGCTGGTCTTTATTTCTAGCTGATTACAGAGCTGAATTTTGCTGAGTGTATTTTTTGGTTTCATTTCTAGGTGACCGCAGAGCTAGGGGTAGTTTTGGGTCACTGTATACTGAGATTGTGTTTCATGGTGACTATTGAATTTAGTTGTATTTCTTGGTGACTCTAGGTTTGTATTTTGTTTTGTTAGCTGCAGTGTAGAGTTTTAGGTTTAGGTGATGGCGAAGTTGGATTTCATTTCTTGGGGGTTGTAGACTTGGGCCTTATTGCTCAATAACTGTAGAGTTGACAGTTGAGAACCGTGTACTTAGGTCTTATTGCTCAATAACTGTAGACTTGACAGTTGAGAACCGTGTACTTAGGTCTTATTGCTCAATAACTGTAGAATTGACAGTTGAGAACCGTGTACTTTGGTCTTATTGTTCAATAACTGTAGAGTTAACAGTTGAGAACCGTGTACTTGGTCTTATTGCTCAATAACTGTAGAATTGACAGTTGTGAACCGTGTACTTAGGTCTTATTGCTCAATAACTGTAGAATTGACAGTTGAGAACCGTGTACTTAGGTCTATTGTTTAATAGTTGTAGAGTTGACAGTTGAGAACCATAGACTTAAGTCTTATTGGTGAATAACTGTAGACTTGGGTTTTATTGGTCAATAAAGTTAGATTTTAGTTATCGAGGAATATAGAAGTGAGTTTTATTTGTCGAGTTGCAAAATTTGGGTTTCATTTGTTAATAATTATTGAACTGTGTTTCAATTGATGAGATCTGTAGAATTGGTTTTATCCAAAGAAACTGCTAAGGAATTGTATTTTTTCAATGACGTATAATTGATATGACTGGTAAAACTGTATTCTTACTCCATTCGTATTATTACGGTACTACATTTATTTTTCAGATAATTAAATCGACTAAGTTTCTTCAAAAACTTCTAAGTACAGTTATGGATAGCTACGAGATACCTACACTAAAAACAAATAACTTTCATAGATGGACGCAAGATCTGAGAAAGACAGTGGGAAAAATAATAATGACTGATGGTTACTTCAAAGTCTTCGCTACTCAGATGTAATGTTAAACGTATCTCATCCTATCCTTCTACAGACAGTCGGTTTATCAAATTGTTTTTTTTTTCTCAGGACTAATCCATAGGAAGCTGCAATGATTGTAAACAGACGAAGAAAAAAACCATATCTGAAAACTAACAACCCAACATTTTACACTACATAACAACAAAATGTGCATACTTTTTATGGTATTCGTATGTAAATGCTAATAAAGTGAGATGTAATACGTTACTTATATTATTTCTATCTACTTTTTATCATAAATATGTCTTAGTAGGTTAAAGCAATATGCGTGAAACGTGAGCGGTCGTTAAGCGCCACAGATACATATATATATGTACAGCCACAGAACCTTGCTACTTAAACGACGTGAGGCTTAACATTGGAACCAGCTTGCTATATTGTGTTCTGTTCTGTCTCTGTACAGGAACTAAAGCATCAGGTATGTGGACTGACAAACAGCAGACAGAATGAATGACAAATTGACGAAGACAAAACAATAAGGGAAAGGAAGCAGATCGTAAAAAAACGTCATTCGTCATTTCCACGGTCTTGTAGTAATATAATTAACACACAGACGAGAAACATCGTGTTTCCCTACACACTATCACACTGTCGTAACCGAGGTGGTAAAATACTGGGTTAGCATTAAAAACCTGAGATAGAACGTGCTGAAACAAACGAATATTTCTAAAATAAGTTTCACTCTTCAGAATACCACGTACTGTGAAACGTCCTCTTTTGAGTAGTAAAAGAAACTTTTGAAACATGTGGTAAAAGTAACAACAAAACATACATATAGATACATAGAGTCGCTAAGTATTTCATCTTGCAGGTGTGTATGTTTACATACATATAGATACACAGAGTCACTAAGTATTTCATCTTGCAGGTGTTCAAGTTTTTCCTCACGAGGGATTTCAAATCTCGAGATTTATTTTAATTATACTGCCCGGCATGGCCTATCGTGTTGAGGCGTTCAACTCGTAATGCGAGGGTCACGGGTTCGAATCCCGGTCGCACCAAACATGCTTGTACTTTCAGCCGTGGGGGCATTATAAGGTGACGGTCAATACCACTTTTCGTTGGTAAAAGAGTGGTTCAAGAGTTGGCGGTGGGTGGTGATGACGAGCTGCCTTCCCTCTAGTCTTATACTGCTAAATTAGGGACGGCTAGCGCAGATAGCCCTCAAGTAGCTTCGTGCAAAATTCAAAACAAACAAACAAATAGTTTCATAAAAGTTTGAACCTGGTGCTGAACCACGGAGAAAACTTTCTGAACAAAGGTTAGCCGTGTTAAAAAGAGTTCTATCTCCTAAGCTGTGTTTTTATATATGGTTCAGTTATAGGTCATCGTTCATAATTTTGAGCCACTGATCACTCAACAACGCTTTATCACCCACCATTTAACTCTCATTCTTATAACATATCCACAAGTTAAAGCAAACACTTTGATATATAACACGAATTCAAACCCGACAGCTCCGAAATTCAGGGTACTATCACAGGGTGGACCTTTCGTAAACCTATGGTAAACTTAAAACCTAATGGAGAATACTGTGTTTAAACACAGACGCTTAGAACCAGAATTTGTATCTAAAACCTCTAACTAACTGTTTGTTTTAAATTTAATAAACTAGAAACTAACTGTTCTTTTTAAATTTAATAAACTAGAAACTAACTGTTTGTTTTTAAATTTAATAAACTAGAAACTAACTGTTTGTTTTAAATTTAATAAACTAGAAACTAACTGTTTGTTTTAAATTTAATAAACTAGAAACTAACTGTTTGTTTTTTTTAAATTTAATAAACTAGAAACTAACTGTTTGTTTTTAAATTTAATAAACTAGAAACTAACTGTTTGTTTTTTTTAAATTTAATAAACTAGAAACTAACTGTTTGTTTTAAATTTAAT
This sequence comes from Tachypleus tridentatus, assembly GCF_004210375.1. Taxonomy (NCBI): domain Eukaryota; kingdom Metazoa; phylum Arthropoda; class Merostomata; order Xiphosura; family Limulidae; genus Tachypleus; species Tachypleus tridentatus. The sequence continues at coordinate 9,993,243 of NW_027467777.1, read as the reverse complement.
AAACTAGAAACTAATTGTTTGTTTTAAATTTAATAAACTAGAAACTAACTGTTTGTTTTAAATTTAATAAACTAGAAACTAACTGTTTGTTTTAAATTTAATAAACTAGAAACTAACTGTTTTGTTTTAAATTTAATAAACTAGAAACTAACTGTTTGTTTTAAATTTAATAAACTAGAAAAACTAAATTTAATTTGTTGTTTGTTTTAAATTTAATAAACTAGAAACTAACTGTTTTTTTTAAATTTAATAAACTAGAAACTAACTGTTTGTTTTAAATTTAATAAACTAGAAACTAACTGTTTGTTTTTAAATTTTTTAAATTTAATAAACTAGAAACTAACTGTTTGTTTTAAATTTAATAAACTAGAAACTAATTGTTTGTTTTAAATTTAATAAACTAGAAACTAACTGTTTGTTTTAATTTAATAAACTAGAAACTAACTGTTTTGTTTTAAATTTAATAAACTAGAAACTAACTGTTAAACTAGAAACTAACTGTTTTTTTAAATTTAATAAACTAGAAACTAACTGTTTGTTTTAAATTTAATAAACTAGAAACTAACTGTTTGTTTTAAATTTAATAAACTAGAAACTAACTGTTTGTTTTAAATTTAATAAACTAGAAACTAACTGTTTGTTTTTTTTAAATTTAATAAACTAGAAACTAACTGTTTGTTTTAAATTTAATAAACTAGAAACTAACTGTTTGTTTTAAATTTTTAGAAACTAACTGTTTGTTTTAAATTTAATAAACTAGAAACTAACTGTTTGTTTTAAATTTAATAAACTAGAAACTAACTGTTTGTTTTAAATTTAATAAACTAGAAACTAACTGTTTGTTTTTAAATTTAATAAACTAGAAACTAACTGTAACTGTTTTTAAATTTAATAAACTAGAAACTAACTGTTTGTTTTTAAATTTAATAAACTAGAAACTAACTGTTTGTTTTAAATTTAATAAACTAGAAACTAACTGTTTGTTTTAAATTTAATAAACTAGAAACTAAGTTTTAAAACTAACTGAAACTTTGTTTGTTTTAAATTTAATAAACTAGAAACTAACTGTTTGTTTTAAATTTAATAAACTAGAAACTAACTGTTTGTTTTAAATTTAATAAACTAGAAACTAACTGTTTGTTTTAAATTTAATAAACTAGAAACTAACTGTTTGTTTTAAATTTTAAACTAGAAACTAATTTAATTTAATAAACTAGAAACTAACTGTTTGTTTTTTTTAAATTTAATAAACTAGAAACTAACTGTTTGTTTTTAAATTTAATAAACTAGAAACTAACTGTTTGTTTTAAATTTAATAAACTAGAAACTAACTGTTTAAATTTAATTTTAAATTTAATAAACTAGAAACTAACTGTTTGTTTTTTTTAAATTTAATAAACTAGAAACTAACTGTTTGTTTTAAATTTAATAAACTAGAAACTAACTGTTTGTTTTAAATTTAATAAACTAGAAACTAACTGTTTGTTTTAAATTTAATAAACTAGAAACTAACTGTTTGTTTTAAATTTAATAAACTAGAAACTAACTGTTTGTTTTAAATTTAATAAACTAGAAACTAACTGTTTGTTTTTTTAAATTTAATAAACTAGAAACTAACTGTTTGTTTTAAATTTAATAAACTAGAAACTAACTGTTTGTTTTTAAATTTAATAAACTAGAAACTAACTGTTTGTTTTAAATTTAATAAACTAGAAACTAACTGTTTGTTTTTAAATTTAATAAACTAGAAACTAACTGTTTGTTTTAAATTTTTTAAATTTAATAAACTAGAAACTAACTGTTTTTTTTTAAATTTAATAAACTAGAAACTAACTGTTTGTTTTTTTAAATTTAATAAACTAGAAACTAACTGTTTGTTTTTTAAATTTAATAAACTAGAAACTAACTGTTTGTTTTAAATTTAATAAACTAGAAACTAACTGTTTGTTTTTAAATTTAATAAACTAAAAACTAACTGTTTGTTTTTTTAAATTTAATAAACTAGAAACTAACTGTTTGTTTTTAAATTTAATAAACTAGAAACTAACTGTTTGTTTGTTTTAAATTTAATAAACTAGAAACTAAAACTAGAAACTAACTGTTTGTTTTTAAATTTAATAAACTAGAAACTAACTGTTTGTTTTTAAATTTAATAAACTAGAAACTAACTGTTTGTTTTTTTTAAATTTAATAAACTAGAAACTAACTGTTTGTTTTTTAAATTTAATAAACTAGAAACTAACTGTTTGTTTTAAATTTAATAAACTAGAAACTAACTGTTTGTTTTTTAAATTTAATAAACTAGAAACTAACTGTTTGTTTTAAATTTAATAAACTAGAAACTAACTGTTTGTTTTTTTAAATTTAATAAACTAGAAACTAACTGTTTGTTTTTTAAATTTAATAAACTAGAAACTAACTGTTTGTTTTTAAATTTAATAAACTAGAAACTAACTGTTTTAAATTTTTTAAATTTAATAAACTAGAAACTAACTGTTTGTTTTAAATTAAATTTAATAAACTAGAAACTAACTGTTTGTTTTAAATTTAATAAACTAGAAACTAACTGTTTGTTTTTAAATTTAATAAACTAGAAACTAACTGTTTAAATTTTTTAAATTTAATAAACTAGAAACTAACTAAACTAGTGTTGTTTTAAATTTAATAAACTAGAAACTAACTGTTGTTTTTTTTTAAATTTAATAAACTAGAAACTAACTGTTTGTTTTAAATTTAATAAACTAGAAACTAACTGTTTGTTTTTTTAAATTTAATAAACTAGAAACTAACTGTTTGTTTTTTTAAATTTAATAAACTAGAAACTAACTGTTTGTTTTTAAATTTAATAAACTAGAAACTAACTGTTTGTTTTAAATTTAATAAACTAGAAACTAACTGTTTGTTTTTTAAATTTAATAAACTAGAAACTAACTGTTTGTTTTAAATTTAATAAACTAGAAACTAACTGTTTGTTTTAAATTTAATAAACTAGAAACTAACTGTTTGTTTTTAAATTTAATAAACTAGAAACTAACTGTTTGTTTTAAATTTAATAAACTAGAAACTAACTGTTTGTTTTAAATTTAATAAACTAGAAACTAACTGTTTGTTTTAAATTTAATAAACTAGAAACTAACTGTTGTTTTAAAATTTTTTTAAATTTAATAAACTAGAAACTAACTGTTTGTTTTAAATTTAATAAACTAGAAACTAACTGTTTGTTTTTTTTAAATTTAATAAACTAGAAACTAACTGTTTGTTTTAAATTTAATAAACTAGAAACTAACTGTTTGTTTTTTTAAATTTAATAAACTAGAAACTAACTGTTTGTTTTTAAATTTAATAAACTAGAAACTAACTGTTTGTTTTAAATTTAATAAACTAGAAACTAACTGTTTGTTTTTAAATTTAATAAACTAGAAACTAACTGTTTGTTTTAAATTTAATAAACTAGAAACTAACTGTTTGTTTTTTAAATTTAATAAACTAGAAACTAACTGTTTGTTTTAAATTTAATAAACTAGAAACTAACTGTTTGTTTTAAATTTTTAAATTTAATAAACTAGAAACTAACTGTTTGTTTTAAATTTAATAAACTAGAAACTAACTGTTTGTTTTAAATTTAATAAACTAGAAACTAACTGTTTTTTTTTAAATTTAATAAACTAGAAACTAACTGTTTGTTTTAAATTTAATAAACTAGAAACTAACTGTTTGTTTTAAATTTAATAAACTAGAAACTAACTGTTTGTTTTAAATTTAATAAACTAGAAACTAACTGTTTGTTTTAAATTTAATAAACTAGAAACTAACTGTTTGTTTTAAATTTAATAAACTAGAAACTAACTGTTTGTTTTAAATTTAATAAACTAGAAACTAACTGTTTGTTTTTAAATTTAATAAACTAGAAACTAACTGTTAAACTAGAAACTAACTGTTTTTTAAATTTAATAAACTAGAAACTAACTGTTTGTTTTAAATTTAATAAACTAGAAACTAACTGTTTGTTTTAAATTTAATAAACTAGAAACTAACTGTTTGAAACTAACTGTTTTTAAATTTAATAAACTAGAAACTAACTGTTTGTTTTAAATTTAATAAACTAGAAACTAACTGTTTGTTTTAAATTTAATAAACTAGAAACTAACTGTTTGTTTTTAAATTTAATAAACTAGAAACTAACTGTTTGTTTTAAATTTAATAAACTAGAAACTAACTGTTTGTTTTTAAATTTAATAAACTAGAAACTAACTGTTTGTTTTAAATTTAATAAACTAGAAACTAACTGTTTGTTTTAAATTTAATAAACTAGAAACTAACTGTTTGTTTTAAATTTAATAAACTAGAAACTAACTGTTTGTTTTAAATTTAATAAACTAGAAACTAACTGTTTGTTTTTTAAATTTAATAAACTAGAAACTAACTGTTTGTTTTAAATTTAATAAACTAGAAACTAACTGTTTGTTTTAAATTTAATAAACTAGAAACTAACTGTTTTAAATTTTTAAATTTAATAAACTAGAAACTAACTGTTTAAATTTTTTAAATTTAATAAACTAGAAACTAACTGTTTGTTTTTAAATTTAATAAACTAGAAACTAACTGTTTGTTTTTAAATTTAATAAACTAGAAACTAACTAATTTGTTTTTAAATTTAATAAACTAGAAACTAACTGTTTGTTTTTAAATTTAATAAACTAGAAACTAACTGTTTGTTTTTAAATTTAATAAACTAGAAACTAACTGTTTGTTTTAAATTTAATAAACTAGAAACTAACTGTTTGTTTTAAATTTAATAAACTAGAAACTAACTGTTTGTTTTAAATTTAATAAACTAGAAACTAACTGTTTGTTTTAAATTTAATAAACTAGAAACTAACTGTTTGTTTTAAATTTAATAAACTAGAAACTAACTGTTTGTTTTAAATTTAATAAACTAGAAACTAACTGTTTGTTTTAAATTTAATAAACTAGAAACTAACTGTTTGTTTTTTAAATTTAATAAACTAGAAACTAACTGTTTGTTTTTAAATTTAATAAACTAGAAACTAACTGTTTGTTTTTAAATTTAATAAACTAGAAACTAACTGTTTGTTTTTAAATTTAATAAACTAGAAACTAACTGTTTGTTTTTAAATTTAATAAACTAGAAACTAACTGTTTGTTTTATATTTAATAAACTAGAAACTAACTGTTTGTTTTAAATTTAATAAACTAGAAACTAACTGTTTGTTTTAAATTTAATAAACTAGAAACTAACTGTTTGTTTTAAATTTAATAAACTAGAAACTAACTGTTTGTTTTAAATTTAATAAACTAGAAACTAACTGTTTGTTTTAAATTTAATAAACTAGAAACTAACTGTTTGTTTTAAATTTAATAAACTAGAAACTAACTGTTTGTTTTAAATTTAATAAACTAGAAACTAACTGTTTGTTTTTAAATTTAATAAACTAGAAACTAACTGTTTGTTTTAAATTTTTAAATTTAATAAACTAGAAACTAACTGTTTTTGTTTTAAATTTAATAAACTAGAAACTAACTGTTTGTTTTTAAATTTAATAAACTAGAAACTAACTGTTTTTTTTATTTAATAAAATAAACTAGAAACTAACTGTTTGTTTTTTAAATTTAATAAACTAGAAACTAACTGTTTGTTTTAAATTTAATAAACTAGAAACTAACTGTTTGTTTTTTAAATTTAATAAACTAGAAACTAACTGTTTGTTTTTAAATTTAATAAACTAGAAACTAACTGTTTAAATTTTTTAAATTTAATAAACTAGAAACTAACTGTTTGTTTTAAATTTAATAAACTAGAAACTAACTGTTTGTTTTAAATTTAATAAACTAGAAACTAACTGTTTGTTTTAAATTTAATAAACTAGAAACTAACTGTTTGTTTTAAATTTAATAAACTAGAAACTAACTGTTTGTTTTTAAATTTAATAAACTAGAAACTAACTGTTTGTTTTAAATTTAATAAACTAGAAACTAACTGTTTGTTTTAAATTTAATAAACTAGAAACTAACTGTTTGTTTTAAATTTAATAAACTAGAAACTAACTGTTTGTTTTAAATTTAATAAACTAGAAACTAACTGTTTGTTTTTAAATTTAATAAACTAGAAACTAACTGTTTTTTTTTAAATTTAATAAACTAGAAACTAACTGTTTGTTTTAAATTTAATAAACTAGAAACTAACTGTTTGTTTTAAATTTAATAAACTAGAAACTAACTGTTTGTTTTAAATTTAATAAACTAGAAACTAACTGTTTGTTTTAAATTTAATAAACTAGAAACTAACTGTTTGTTTTAAATTTAATAAACTAGAAACTAACTGTTTGTTTTAAATTTAATAAACTAGAAACTAACTGTTTGTTTTTTTAAATTTAATAAACTAGAAACTAACTGTTTGTTTTAAATTTAATAAACTAGAAACTAACTGTTTGTTTTTAAATTTAATAAACTAGAAACTAACTGTTTGTTTTAAATTTTAAACTTAACTGTTTGTTTTTTAAATTAATAAACTAGAAACTAACTGTTTGTTTTTTTAAATTTAATAAACTAGAAACTAACTGTTTGTTTTAAATTTAATAAACTAGAAACTAACTGTTTGTTTTTAAATTTAATAAACTAGAAACTAACTGTTTGTTTTAAATTTAATAAACTAGAAACTAACTGTTTGTTTTAAATTTAATAAACTAGAAACTAACTGTTTGTTTTAAATTTAATAAACTAGAAACTAACTGTTTGTTTTTAAATTTAATAAACTAGAAACTAACTGTTTGTTTTTTAAATTTAATAAACTAGAAACTAACTGTTTGTTTTAAATTTAATAAACTAGAAACTAACTGTTTGTTTTTTTAAATTTAATAAACTAGAAACTAACTGTTTGTTTTAAATTTAATAAACTAGAAACTAACTGTTTGTTTTAAATTTTTTTAAATTTAATAAACTAGAAACTAACTGTTTGTTTTTTTAAATTTAATAAACTAGAAACTAACTGTTTGTTTTTAAATTTAATAAACTAGAAACTAGAAAACTGTTTGTTTTAAATTTAATAAACTAGAAACTAACTGTTTGTTTTAAATTTAATAAACTAGAAACTAACTGTTTGTTTTAAATTTAATAAACTAGAAACTAACTGTTTGTTTTAAATTTAATAAACTAGAAACTAACTGTTTGTTTTAAATTTAATAAACTAGAAACTAACTGTTTGTTTTTAAATTTAATAAACTAGAAACTAACTGTTTGTTTTTAAATTTAATAAACTAGAAACTAACTGTTTGTTTTAAATTTAATAAACTAGAAACTAACTGTTTTAAATTTAATAAACTTTGTTTTTTTAAATTTAATAAACTAGAAACTAACTGTTTGTTTTAAATTTTTTTAAATTTAATAAACTAGAAACTAACTGTTTGTTTTTAAATTTAATAAACTAGAAACTAACTGTTTGTTTTAAATTTAATAAACTAGAAACTAACTGTTTGTTTTAAATTTAATAAACTAGAAACTAACTGTTTGTTTTAAATTTAATAAACTAGAAACTAACTAAATTTAATAAACTAGAAACTTGTGTTTTAAATTTAATAAACTAGAAACTAACTGTTTGTTTTTAAATTTAATAAACTAGAAACTAACTGTTTGTTTTTTTAAATTTAATAAACTAGAAACTAACTGTTTGTTTTAAATTTAATAAACTAGAAACTAACTGTTTGTTTTAAATTTAATAAACTAGAAACTAACTGTTTGTTTTAAATTTAATAAACTAGAAACTAACTGTTTGTTTTAAATTTAATAAACTAGAAACTAACTGTTTGTTTTTAAATTTAATAAACTAGAAACTAACTGTTTGTTTTAAATTTAATAAACTAGAAACTAACTGTTTGTTTTTAAATTTAATAAACTAGAAACTAACTGTTGTTTTAAATTTAATAAACTTAACTGTTTTTTTTAAATTTAATAAACTAGAAACTAACTGTTTGTTTTAAATTTAATAAACTAGAAACTAACTGTTTGTTTTAAATTTAATAAACTAGAAACTAACTGTTTGTTTTAAATTTAATAAACTAGAAACTAACTGTTTGTTTTTAAATTTAATAAACTAGAAACTAACTGTTTGTTTTAAATTTAATAAACTAGAAACTAACTGTTTGTTTTAAATTTAATAAACTAGAAACTAACTGTTTGTTTTAAATTTAATAAACTAGAAACTAACTGTTTGTTTTAAATTTAATAAACTAGAAACTAACTGTTTGTTTTAAATTTAATAAACTAGAAACTAACTGTTTGTTTTTAAATTTAATAAACTAGAAACTAACTGTTTGTTTTAAATTTAATAAACTAGAAACTAACTGTTTGTTTTAAATTTAATAAACTAGAAACTAACTGTTTGTTTTAAATTTTAAATTTAATAAACTAGAAACTAACTGTTTGTTTTAAATTTTTTAAATTTAATAAACTAGAAACTAACTGTTTGTTTTAAATTTAATAAACTAGAAACTAACTGTTTGTTTTTAAATTTAATAAACTAGAAACTAACTGTTTGTTTTTTTAAATTTAATAAACTAGAAACTAACTGTTTGTTTTAAATTTTTAAATTTAATAAACTAGAAACTAACTGTTTGTTTTAAATTTAATAAACTAGAAACTAACTGTTTGTTTTTTTTTAAATTTAATAAACTAGAAACTAACTGTTTGTTTTTTAAATTTAATAAACTAGAAACTAACTGTTTGTTTTAAATTTAATAAACTAGAAACTAACTGTTTTTTTTAAATTTAATAAACTAGAAACTAACTGTTTGTTTTTTAAATTTAATAAACTAGAAACTAACTGTTTGTTTTAAATTTAATAAACTAGAAACTAACTGTTTGTTTTTAAATTTAATAAACTAGTTTTAAATTTAATAAACTAGAAACTGTTTGTTTTAAATTTAATAAACTAGAAACTAACTGTTTGTTTTAAATTTAATAAACTAGAAACTAACTGTTTGTTTTTAAATTTAATAAACTAGAAACTAACTGTTTGTTTTAAATTTAATAAACTAGAAACTAACTGTTTGTTTTAAATTTAATAAACTAGAAACTAACTGTTTGTTTTAAATTTAATAAACTAGAAACTAACTGTTTGTTTTAAATTTAATAAACTAGAAACTAACTGTTTGTTTTAAATTTAATAAACTAGAAACTAACTGTTTGTTTTTTTAAATTTAATAAACTAGAAACTAACTGTTTGTTTTAAATTTAATAAACTAGAAACTAACTGTTTGTTTTAAATTTAATAAACTAGAAACTAACTGTTTGAAACTAACTGTTTGTTTTTTAAATTTAATAAACTAGAAACTAACTGTTTGTTTTAAATTTAATAAACTAGAAACTAACTGTTTGTTTTAAATTTAATAAACTAGAAACTAACTGTTTGTTTTAAATTTAATAAACTAGAAACTAACTGTTTGTTTTTTTAAATTTAATAAACTAGAAACTAACTGTTTGTTTTTTAAATTTAATAAACTAGAAACTAACTGTTTGTTTTAAATTTAATAAACTAGAAACTAACTGTTTGTTTTTTAAATTTAATAAACTAGAAACTAACTGTTTGTTTTAAATTTAATAAACTAGAAACTAACTGTTTTTAAATTTTTAAATTTAATAAACTAGAAACTAACTGTTTGTTTTAAATTTAATAAACTAGAAACTAACTGTTTGTTTTAAATTTAATAAACTAGAAACTAACTGTTTGTTTTAAATTTAATAAACTAGAAACTAACTGTTTGTTTTAAATTTAATAAACTAGAAACTAACTGTTTGTTTTTAAATTTAATAAACTAGAAACTAACTGTTTGTTTTAAATTTAATAAACTAGAAACTAACTGTTTGTTTTTAAATTTAATAAACTAGAAACTAACTGTTTGTTTTTAAATTTAATAAACTAGAAACTAACTGTTTGTTTTAAATTTAATAAACTTGTTTGTTTTTAAATTTAATAAACTAGAAACTAACTGTTTGTTTTAAATTTAATAAACTAGAAACTAACTGTTTGTTTTTAAATTTAATAAACTAGAAACTAACTGTTTGTTTTAAATTTAATAAACTTTGTTTTTTTTAAATTTAATAAACTAGAAACTAACTGTTTGTTTTTTAAATTTAATAAACTAGAAACTAACTGTTTGTTTTTAAATTTAATAAACTAGAAACTAACTGTTTGTTTTTAAATTTAATAAACTAGAAACTAACTGTTTGTTTTTAAATTTAATAAACTAGAAACTAACTGTTTGTTTTTAAATTTAATAAACTAGAAACTAACTGTTTGTTTTTAAATTTAATAAACTAGAAACTAACTGTTTGTTTTATATTTAATAAACTAGAAACTAACTGTTTGTTTTAAATTTAATAAACTAGAAACTAACTGTTTGTTTTTAAATTTAATAAACTAGAAACTAACTGTTTGTTTTAAATTTAATAAACTAGAAACTAACTGTTTAAATTTTTTTAAATTTAATAAACTAGAAACTAACTGTTTGTTTTTTTTAAATTTAATAAACTAGAAACTAACTGTTTAAATTTTTTAAATTTAATAAACTAGAAACTAACTGTTTGTTTTAAATTTAATAAACTAGAAACTAACTGTTTGTTTTAAATTTAATAAACTAACTGTTTGTTTTTTAAATTTAATAAACTAAAAACTAACTGTTTGTTTTAAATTTAATAAACTAGAAACTAACTGTTTGTTTTTTAAATTTAATAAACTAGAAACTAACTGTTTGTTTTTAAATTTAATAAACTAGAAACTAACTGTTTGTTTTTAAATTTAATAAACTAGAAACTAACTGTTTGTTTTTAAATTTAATAAACTAGAAACTAACTGTTTGTTTTTAAATTTAATAAACTAGAAACTAATTGTTTGTTTTTAATTTAATAAACTAGAAACTAATTGTTCGTTTTTAAATTTAATAAACTAGAAACTAATTGTTTGTTTTTTATATTTAATAAACTAGAAACTAACTGTTTGTTTTTAAATTTAACAAACTAGAAACTAACTGTTTAGAAACTAACTGTTTTTAAATTTAATAAACTAGAAACTAACTGTTTTTTTTTAAATTTAATAAACTAGAAACTAACTGTTTGTTTTAAATTTAATAAACTAGAAAAACTAACTGTTTGTTTTAAATTTAATAAACTAGAAACTAACTGTTTGTTTTAAATTTAATAAACTAGAAACTAACTGTTTGTTTTAAATTTTTAAATTTAATAAACTAGAAACTAACTAAACTGTTTGTTTTAAATTTAATAAACTAGAAACTAACTGTTTTTTTTAAATTTAATAAACTAGAAACTAACTGTTTGTTTTTAAATTTAATAAACTAGAAACTAACTGTTTGTTTTTAAATTTAATAAACTAGAAACTAACTGTTTGTTTTAAATTTAATAAACTAGAAACTAACTGTTTGTTTTAAATTTAATAAACTAGAAACTAACTGTTTGTTTTAAATTTAATAAACTAGAAACTAACTGTTTGTTTTTAAATTTAATAAACTAGAAACTAACTGTTTGTTTTAAATTTAATAAACTAGAAACTAACTGTTTGTTTTTTTTAAATTTAATAAACTAGAAACTAACTGTTTGTTTTAAATTTAATAAACTAGAAACTAACTGTTTGTTTGTTTTTTTAAATTTAATAAACTAGAAACTAACTGTTTGTTTTTTTAAATTTAATAAACTAGAAACTAACTGTTTGTTTTAAATTTAATAAACTAGAAACTAACTGTTTGTTTTAAATTTAATAAACTAGAAACTAACTGTTTGTTTTAAATTTAATAAACTAGAAACTAACTGTTTGTTTTAAATTTTTTAAATTTAATAAACTAGAAACTAACTGTTTGTTTTAAATTTAATAAACTAGAAACTAACTGTTTGTTTTAAATTTAATAAACTAGAAACTAACTGTTTGTTTTAAATTTAATAAACTAGAAACTAACTGTTTGTTTTTAAATTTTTAAATTTAATAAACTAGAAACTAACTGTTTGTTTTTAAATTTAATAAACTAGAAACTAACTGTTTGTTTTAAATTTAATAAACTAGAAACTAACTGTTTGTTTTTTAAATTTAATAAACTAGAAACTAACTGTTTGTTTTTAAATTTAATAAACTAGAAACTAACTGTTTGTTTTAAATTTAATAAACTAGAAACTAACTGTTTGTTTTAAATTTAATAAACTAGAAACTAACTGTTTGTTTTTTTAAATTTAATAAACTAGAAACTAACTGTTTGTTTTAAATTTTTAAATTTAATAAACTAGAAACTAACTGTTTGTTTTTTTTTTTTAAATTTAATAAACTAGAAACTAACTGTTTGTTTTTTTAAATTTAATAAACTAGAAACTAACTGTTTGTTTTAAATTTAATAAACTAGAAACTAACTGTTTGTTTTAAATTTAATAAACTAGAAACTAACTGTTTGTTTTTAAATTTAATAAACTAGAAACTAATTGTTTATTTTGAATTTAATAAACAAGAAACTAACTGTTTGTTTTTAAATTCAATAAACTAGAAACTAACTGTTTGTTTTTAAATTTAATAAACTAGAAACTAACTGTTTGTTTTAAATTTAATAAACTAGAAACTAACTGTTTGTTTTAAATTTAATAAACTAGAAACTAACTGTTTGTTTTAAATTTAATAAACTAGAAACTAACTGTTTGTTTTAAATTTAATAAACTAGAAACTAACTGTTTGTTTTTAAATTTAATAAACTAGAAACTAACTGTTTGTTTTTTTAAATTTAATAAACTAGAAACTAACTGTTTGTTTTTTTAAATTTAATAAACTAGAAACTAACTGTTTGTTTTAAATTTAATAAACTAGAAACTAACTGTTTGTTTTAAATTTAATAAACTAGAAACTAACTGTTTGTTTTTAAATTTAATAAACTAGAAACTAACTGTTTGTTTTTAAATTTAATAAACTAGAAACTAACTGTTTGTTTTTAAATTTAATAAACTAGAAACTAACTGTTTGTTTTAAATTTAATAAACTAGAAACTAACTGTTTGTTTTAAATTTAATAAACTAGAAACTAACTGTTTGTTTTAAATTTAATAAACTAGAAACTAACTGTTGTTTTTAAATTTTTTAAACTGTTTGTTTTAATAAACTAGAAACTAACTGTTTGTTTTTTTAAATTTAATAAACTAGAAACTAACTGTTTGTTTTAAATTTTTAATAAACTAGAAACTAACTGTTTGTTTTTAAATTTAATAAACTAGAAACTAACTGTTTGTTTTTAAATTTAATAAACTAGAAACTAACTGTTTGTTTTAAATTTAATAAACTAGAAACTAACTGTTTGTTTTTTTAAATTTAATAAACTAGAAACTAACTGTTTGTTTTAAATTTAATAAACTAGAAACTAACTGTTTGTTTTTAAATTTAATAAACTAGAAACTAACTGTTTGTTTTAAATTTAATAAACTAGAAACTAACTGTTTGTTTTAAATTTAATAAACTAGAAACTAACTGTTTGTTTTTTTTTTAAATTTAATAAACTAGAAACTAACTGTTTGTTTTTTTAAATTTAATAAACTAGAAACTAACTGTTTAAATTTTTAAATTTAATAAACTAGAAACTAACTGTTTGTTTTAAATTTAATAAACTAGAAACTAACTGTTTGTTTTTTTTAAATTTAATAAACTAGAAACTAACTGTTTGTTTTAAATTTAATAAACTAGAAACTAACTGTTTGTTTTTAAATTTAATAAACTAGAAACTAACTGTTTGTTTTAAATTTTTAAATTTAATAAACTAGAAACTAACTGTTTGTTTTTAAATTTAATAAACTAGAAACTAACTGTTTGTTTTAAATTTAATAAACTAGAAACTAACTGTTTGTTTTTAAATTTAATAAACTAGAAACTAACTGTTTGTTTTAAATTTAATAAACTAGAAACTAACTGTTTGTTTTAAATTTAATAAACTAGAAACTAACTGTTTGTTTTTTTAAATTTAATAAACTAGAAACTAACTGTTTGTTTTAAATTTAATAAACTAGAAACTAACTGTTTGTTTTTAAATTTAATAAACTAGAAACTAACTGTTGTTTTTAAATTTTTAAATAAATTTAATAAACTAGAAACTAACTGTTTGTTTTTAAATTTAATAAACTAGAAACTAACTGTTTTTTTTAAATTTAATAAACTAGAAACTAACTGTTTGTTTTTAAATTTAATAAACTAGAAACTAACTGTTTGTTTTAAATTTAATAAACTAGAAACTAACTGTTTGTTTTAAATTTAATAAACTAGAAACTAACTGTTTTTAAATTTTAAACTAGAAACTAACTGTTTGTTTTTAATAAACTAGAAACTAACTGTTTGTTTTTAAATTTAATAAACTAGAAACTAACTGTTTTGTTTTAAATTTAATAAACTAGAAACTAACTGTTTGTTTTAAATTTAATAAACTAGAAACTAACTGTTTGTTTTTAAATTTAATAAACTAGAAACTAACTGTTTGTTTTAAATTTAATAAACTAGAAACTAACTGTTTGTTTTTTAAATTTAATAAACTAGAAACTAACTGTTTGTTTTTAAATTTAATAAACTAGAAACTAACTGTTTGTTTTTAAATTTAATAAACTAGAAACTAACTGTTTGTTTTAAATTTTTTAAATTTAATAAACTAGAAACTAACTGTTTAAATTTAATAAACTTTTTAGAAAAATTTAATAAACTAGAAACTAACTGTTTGTTTTTTTTAAATTTAATAAACTAGAAACTAACTGTTTGTTTTTAAATTTAATAAACTAGAAACTAACTGTTTGTTTTAAATTTAATAAACTGAAACTAACTGTTTGTTTTTAAATTTAATAAACTAGAAACTAACTGTTTGTTTTAAATTTAATAAACTAGAAACTAACTGTTTGTTTTAAATTTAATAAACTAGAAACTAACTGTTTGTTTTTTTAAATTTAATAAACTAGAAACTAACTGTTTGTTTTTTTAAATTTAATAAACTAGAAACTAACTGTTTAAATTTTTTTTAAATTTAATAAACTAGAAACTAACTGTTTGTTTTAAATTTAATAAACTAGAAACTAACTGTTTGTTTTAAATTTAATAAACTAGAAACTAACTGTTTGTTTTTAAATTTAATAAACTAGAAACTAACTGTTTGTTTTTAAATTTAATAAACTAGAAACTAACTGTTTGTTTTAAATTTTTTTAAATTTAATAAACTAGAAACTAACTGTTTGTTTTAAATTTAATAAACTAGAAACTAACTGTTTGTTTTTAAATTTAATAAACTAGAAACTAACTGTTTGTTTTTAAATTTAATAAACTAGAAACTAACTGTTTGTTTTAAATTTAATAAACTAGAAACTAACTGTTTGTTTTTTTAAATTTAATAAACTAGAAACTAACTGTTTTTTTTTAAATTTAATAAACTAGAAACTAACTGTTCGTTTTTAAATTTAATAAACTAGAAACTAACTGTTTGTTTTTAAATTTAATAAACTAGAAACTAACTGTTTGTTTTTAAATTTAATAAACTAGAAACTAACTGTTTGTTTTTAAATTTAATAAACTAGAAACTAACTGTTTGTTTTTTTTAAATTTAATAAACTAGAAACTAACTGTTTTTTTTAAATTTAATAAACTAGAAACTAACTGTTTGTTTTTTTAAATTTAATAAACTAGAAACTAACTGTTTGTTTTTTAAATTTAATAAACTAGAAACTAACTGTTTGTTTTAAATTTAATAAACTAGAAACTAACTGTTTGTTTTTAAATTTAATAAACTAGAAACTAAGAAACTAAAACTGTTTGTTTTAAATTTAATAAACTAGAAACTAACTGTTTTTTTTTTTAAATTTAATAAACTAGAAACTAACTGTTTGTTTTTTAAATTTAATAAACTAGAAACTGTTTTAAATTTTAAACTAGAAACTTTTAAATTTAATAAACTAGAAACTAACTGTTTGTTTTTTTAAATTTAATAAACTAGAAACTAACTGTTTGTTTTTTTAAATTTAATAAACTAGAAACTAACTGTTTGTTTTTAAATTTAATAAACTAGAAACTAACTGTTTGTTTTAAATTTAATAAACTAGAAACTAACTGTTTGTTTTTAAATTTAATAAACTAGAAACTAACTGTTTGTTTTTAAATTTAATAAACTAGAAACTAACTGTTTGTTTTAAATTTAATAAACTAGAAACTAACTGTTTGTTTTTAAATTTAATAAACTAGAAACTAACTGTTTGTTTTAAATTTAATAAACTAGAAACTAACTGTTTGTTTTTTTAAATTTAATAAACTAGAAACTAACTGTTTGTTTTTAAATTTAATAAACTAGAAACTAACTGTTTGTTTTAAATTTAATAAACTAGAAACTAACTGTTTGTTTTAAATTTAATAAACTAGAAACTAACTGTTTGTTTTAAATTTAATAAACTAGAAACTAACTGTTTGTTTTAAATTTAATAAACTAGAAACTAACTGTTTTTTTTTTAAATTTAATAAACTAGAAACTAACTGTTTGTTTTAAATTTTTTAAATTTAATAAACTAGAAACTAACTGTTTGTTTTTAAATTTAATAAACTAGAAACTAACTGTTTGTTTTAAATTTAATAAACTAGAAACTAACTGTTTGTTTTAAATTTAATAAACTAGAAACTAACTGTTTTGTTTTAAATTTAATAAACTAGAAACTAACTGTTTGTTTTTTTAAATTTAATAAACTAGAAACTAACTGTTTGTTTTTAAATTTAATAAACTAGAAACTAACTGTTTTTTTTTAGAAAAATTTAATAAACTAGAAACTAACTGTTTGTTTTAAATTTAATAAACTAGAAACTAACTGTTTGTTTTAAATTTAATAAACTAGAAACTAACTGTTTGTTTTTAAATTTAATAAACTAGAAACTAACTGTTTGTTTTAAATTTAATAAACTAGAAACTAACTGTTTGTTTTAAATTTAATAAACTAGAAACTAACTGTTCGTTTTTAAATTTAATAAACTAGAAACTAACTGTTTGTTTTTAAATTTAATAAACTAGAAACTAACTGTTTGTTTTTTAAATTTAATAAACTAGAAACTAACTGTTTGTTTTTAAATTTAATAAACTAGAAACTAACTGTTTGTTTTAAATTTAATAAACTAGAAACTAACTGTTTGTTTTAAATTTAATAAACTAGAAACTAACTGTTTGTTTTAAATTTAATAAACTAGAAACTAACTGTTTGTTTTTAAATTTAATAAACTAGAAACTAACTGTTTGTTTTTTTTTTAACTAGAAACTAACTGTTTGTTTTTAAATTTAATAAACTAGAAACTAACTGTTTGTTTTAAATTTAATAAACTAGAAACTAACTGTTTGTTTTTTTTAAATTTAATAAACTAGAAACTAATTGTTTATTTTAAATTTAATAAACTAGAAACTAACTGTTTGTTTTTAAATTTAATAAACTAGAAACTAACTGTTTGTTTTTAAATTTAATAAACTAGAAACTAACTGTTTGTTTTAAATTTAATAAACTAGAAACTAACTGTTTGTTTTAAATTTAATAAACTAGAAACTAACTGTTTGTTTTTAAATTTAATAAACTAGAAACTAACTGTTTGTTTTAAATTTAATAAACTAGAAACTAACTGTTTGTTTTTTTAAATTTAATAAACTAGAAACTAACTGTTTGTTTTAAATTTAATAAACTAGAAACTAACTGTTTGTTTTAAATTTAATAAACTAGAAACTAACTGTTAAATTTTTTAAATTTAATAAACTAGAAACTAACTGTTTGTTTTTAAATTTAATAAACTAGAAACTAACTGTTTGTTTTTTTAAATTTAATAAACTAGAAACTAACTGTTTGTTTTAGAAAAATTTAATAAACTAGAAACTAACTGTTTGTTTTAAATTTTTTAAATTTAATAAACTAGAAACTAACTGTTTGTTTTTTTAAATTTAATAAACTAGAAACTAACTGTTTGTTTTTAAATTTAATAAACTAGAAACTAACTGTTTGTTTTTTTTAAATTTAATAAACTAGAAACTAACTGTTTGTTTTAAATTTAATAAACTAGAAACTAACTGTTTGTTTTAAATTTAATAAACTAGAAACTAACTGTTTGTTTTAAATTTAATAAACTAGAAACTAACTAAACTGAAACTAACTGTTGTTTTTAAATTTAATAAACTAGAAACTAACTGTTTGTTTTTTTAAATTTAATAAACTAGAAACTAACTGTTTGTTTTTAAATTTAATAAACTAGAAACTAACTGTTTTTTAAATTTTTTTAAATTTAATAAACTAGAAACTAACTGTTTGTTTTAAATTTAATAAACTAGAAACTAACTGTTTGTTTTTAAATTTAATAAACTAGAAACTAACTGTTTGTTTTAAATTTAATAAACTAGAAACTAACTGTTTGTTTTTAAATTTAATAAACTAGAAACTAACTGTTTGTTTTTAAATTTAATAAACTAAAAACTAACTGTTTGTTTGTTTTAGGTAAATTTAATAAACTAGAAACTAATTGTTTGTTTTTAAATTTAATAAACTAGAAACTAACTGTTTGTTTTAAATTTAATAAACTAGAAACTAACTGTTTGTTTTAAATTTAATAAACTAGAAACTAACTGTTTGTTTTTTTTAAATTTAATAAACTAGAAACTAACTGTTTGTTTTAAATTTAATAAACTAGAAACTAACTGTTTGTTTTAAATTTAATAAACTAGAAACTAACTGTTTGTTTTAAATTTAATAAACTAAAAACTAACTGTTTGTTTTTAGGTAAATTTAATAAACTAGAAACTAACTGTTTGTTTTTAAATTTTAATAAACTAGAAACTAATTGTTTGTTTTCAAATTTAATAAACTAGAAACTAACTGTTTGTTTTAAATTTTTAGAAACTAACTGTTTGTTTTAAATTTAATAAACTAGAAACTAACTGTTTGTTTTTAAATTTAATAAACTAGAAACTAACTGTTTGTTTTAAATTTAATAAACTAGAAACTAACTGTTTGTTTTTTAAATTTAATAAACTAGAAACTAACTGTTTGTTTTAAATTTAATAAACTAGAAACTAACTGTTTGTTTGAAACTTTTTGTTTTAAATTTAATAAACTAGAAACTAACTGTTTGTTTTTAAATTTAATAAACTAGAAACTAACTGTTTGTTTTTAAATTTAATAAACTAGAAACTAACTGTTTGTTTTAAATTTAATAAACTAGAAACTAACTGTTTGTTTTTAAATTTAATAAACTAGAAACTAACTGTTTGTTTTAAATTTAATAAACTAGAAACTAACTGTTTGTTTTAAATTTAATAAACTAGAAACTAACTGTTTGTTTTAAATTTAATAAACTAGAAACTAACTGTTTGTTTTAAATTTAATAAACTAGAAACTAACTGTTTGTTTTTAAATTTAATAAACTAGAAACTAACTGTTTGTTTTTAAATTTAATAAACTAGAAACTAACTGTTTGTTTTTTTTAATTTAATAAACTAGAAACTAACTGTTTGTTTTAAATTTTTTAAATTTAATAAACTAGAAACTAACTGTTTGTTTTTAAATTTAATAAACTAGAAACTAACTGTTTGTTTTAAATTTAATAAACTAGAAACTAACTGTTTGTTTTTAAATTTAATAAACTAGAAACTAACTGTTTGTTTTTAAATTTAATAAACTAGAAACTAACTGTTTGTTTTAAATTTAATAAACTAGAAACTAATTGTTTATTTTAAATTTAATAAACTAGAAACTAACTGTTTGTTTTTAAATTTAATAAACTAGAAACTAACTGTTTGTTTTTAAATTTAATAAACTAGAAACTAACTGTTTGTTTTTAAATTTAATAAACTAGAAACTAACTGTTTGTTTTAAATTTAATAAACTAGAAACTAACTGTTTGTTTTTAAATTTAATAAACTAGAAACTAACTGTTTGTTTTTTAAATTTAATAAACTAGAAACTAACTGTTTGTTTTAAATTTAATAAACTAGAAACTAACTGTTTGTTTTAAATTTAATAAACTAGAAACTAACTGTTTGTTTTAAATTTAATAAACTAGAAACTAACTGTTTGTTTTTTTTTTAATTTAATAAACTAGAAACTAACTGTTTGTTTTTAAATTTAATAAACTAGAAACTAACTGTTTGTTTTAAATTTAATAAACTAGAAACTAACTGTTTGTTTTTAAATTTAATAAACTAGAAACTAACTGTTTGTTTTTAAATTTAATAAACTAGAAACTAACTGTTTGTTTTAAATTTAATAAACTAGAAACTAACTGTTTGTTTTTAAATTTAATAAACTAGAAACTAACTGTTTGTTTTTTAAATTTAATAAACTAGAAACTAACTGTTTGTTTTAAATTTAATAAACTAGAAACTAACTGTTTGTTTTAAATTTAATAAACTAGAAACTAACTGTTTGTTTTAAATTTAATAAACTAGAAACTAACTGTTTGTTTTTAAATTTAATAAACTAGAAACTAACTGTTTGTTTTAAATTTAATAAACTAGAAACTAACTGTTTGTTTAAATTTTTAAATTTAATAAACTAGAAACTAACTGTTTGTTTTAAATTTAATAAACTAGAAACTAACTGTTTGTTTGTTTTAAATTTAATAAACTAGAAACTAACTGTTTGTTTTAAATTTAATAAACTAGAAACTAACTGTTTTTTTTAAATTTAATAAACTAGAAACTAACTGTTTTTTTTTAAATTTAATAAACTAGAAACTAACTGTTTGTTTTTAAATTTAATAAACTAGAAACTAACTGTTTGTTTTTTAAATTTAATAAACTAGAAACTAACTGTTTGTTTTTTAAATTTAATAAACTAGAAACTAACTGTTTGTTTTAAATTTAATAAACTAGAAACTAACTGTTTGTTTTTAAATTTAATAAACTAGAAACTAACTGTTTGTTTTAAATTTAATAAACTAGAAACTAACTGTTTGTTTTAAATTTAATAAACTAGAAACTAACTGTTTGTTTTAAATTTTAAATTTAATAAACTAGAAACTAACTGTTTGTTTTAAATTTAATAAACTAGAAACTAACTGTTTGTTTTAAATTTAATAAACTAGAAACTAACTGTTTGTTTTAAATTTAATAAACTAGAAACTAACTGTTTGTTTTAAATTTAATAAACTAGAAACTAACTGTTTGTTTTTAAATTTAATAAACTAGAAACTAACTGTTTGTTTTTTTAAATTTAATAAACTAGAAACTAACTGTTTGTTTTTAAATTTAATAAACTAGAAACTAACTGTTTGTTTTAAATTTAATAAACTAGAAACTAACTGTTTGTTTTAAATTTAATAAACTAGAAACTAACTGTTTGTTTTAAATTTAATAAACTAGAAACTAACTGTTTGTTTTAAATTTAATAAACTAGAAACTAACTGTTTGTTTTAAATTTAATAAACTAGAAACTAACTGTTTGTTTTAAATTTTTAGAAACTAACTGTTTGTTTTAAATTTAATAAACTAGAAACTAACTGTTTGTTTTTAAATTTAATAAACTAGAAACTAACTGTTTGTTTTAAATTTAATAAACTAGAAACTAACTGTTTGTTTTTAAATTTTTAAATTTAATAAACTAGAAACTAACTGTTTGTTTTTAAATTTAATAAACTAGAAACTAACTGTTTGTTTTTAAATTTAATAAACTAGAAACTAACTGTTTGTTTTTTTAAATTTAATAAACTAGAAACTTGTTTGTTTTAAATTTAATAAACTAGAAACTAACTGTTTGTTTTTAAATTTAATAAACTAGAAACTAACTGTTTGTTTTAAATTTAATAAACTAGAAACTAACTGTTTGTTTTTAAATTTAATAAACTAGAAACTAACTGTTTGTTTTTAAATTTTAAACTTAACTGTTTGTTTTTAAATTTAATAAACTAGAAACTAACTGTTTGTTTTAAATTTAATAAACTAGAAACTAACTGTTTGTTTTAAATTTAATAAACTAGAAACTAACTGTTTGTTTTTTAAATTTAATAAACTAGAAACTAACTGTTTGTTTTAAATTTAATAAACTAGAAACTAACTGTTTTGTTTTAAATTTAATAAACTAGAAACTAACTGTTTGTTTTAAATTTAATAAACTAGAAACTAACTGTTTGTTTTAAATTTAATAAACTAGAAACTAACTGTTTTAAATTTAATAAACTAGAAACTAACTGTTTTTAAATTTAATAAACTAGAAACTAACTGTTTGTTTTTTTTAAATTTAATAAACTAGAAACTAACTGTTTGTTTTTAAATTTAATAAACTAGAAAAAC
Source organism: Tachypleus tridentatus (assembly GCF_004210375.1). Taxonomy (NCBI): domain Eukaryota; kingdom Metazoa; phylum Arthropoda; class Merostomata; order Xiphosura; family Limulidae; genus Tachypleus; species Tachypleus tridentatus. The sequence continues at coordinate 9,970,940 of NW_027467777.1, read as the reverse complement.
TAAATTTAATAAACTAGAAACTAACTGTTTTTTTAAATTTAATAAACTAGAAACTAACTGTTTTTTTTAAATTTAATAAACTAGAAACTAACTGTTTGTTTTTAAATTTAATAAACTAGAAACTAACTATTTGTTTGTTTTTAAATTTAATAAACTAGAAACTAACTGTTTGTTTTTAATTTAATAAACTATAAACTAACTGTTTGTATTTAAATTTAATAAACTAAAAACTAACTGTTTGTTTTTTACCTAAATTTAATAAACTATAAACTAACTGTTTGTTTTAAATTTAATAAACTAGAAACTAACTGTTTGTTTTAAAATTTAATAAACTAGAAACTAACTGTTTGTTTTTAAATTTAATAAACTAGAAACTAACTGTTTGTTTTTAAATTTAATAAACTAGAAACTAACTGTTTGTTTTTAAATTTAATAAACTAGAAACTAACTGTTTGTTTTAAATTTAATAAACTAGAAACTAACTGTTTGTTTTTAAATTTAATAAACTAGAAACTAACTGTTTGTTTAAATTTTTAAATTTAATAAACTAGAAACTAACTGTTTGTTTTAAATTTTTAAATTTAATAAACTAGAAACTAACTGTTTGTTTTAAATTTAATAAACTAGAAACTAACTGTTTGTTTTAAATTTAATAAACTAGAAACTAACTGTTGTTTTTAAATTTAATAAACTAGAAACTAACTGTTTGTTTTAAATTTAATAAACTAGAAACTAACTGTTTGTTTTTAAATTTAATAAACTAGAAACTAACTGTTTGTTTTAAATTTAATAAACTAGAAACTAACTGTTTAAATTTTTAAATTTAATAAACTAGAAACTAACTGTTTGTTTTTAAATTTAATAAACTAGAAACTAACTGTTTGTTTTTTTTAAATTTAATAAACTAGAAACTAACTGTTTGTTTTAAATTTAATAAACTAGAAACTAACTGTTTGTTTTAAATTTAATAAACTAGAAACTAACTGTTTGTTTTTAAATTTAATAAACTAGAAACTAACTGTTTGTTTTTAAATTTAATAAACTAGAAACTAACTGTTTGTTTTAAATTTAATAAACTAGAAACTAACTGTTTGTTTTAAATTTAATAAACTAGAAACTAACTGTTTGTTTTAAATTTAATAAACTAGAAACTAACTGTTTGTTTTTAAATTTAATAAACTAGAAACTAACTGTTTGTTTTAAATTTAATAAACTAGAAACTAACTGTTTGTTTTTTAAATTTAAACTAGAAACTAACTGTTTTTTTTTAAATTTAATAAACTAGAAACTAACTGTTTGTTTTAATTTAATAAACTAGAAAAACTAACTGTTTGTTTTAAATTTAATAAACTAGAAACTAACTGTTTGTTTTTAAATTTAATAAACTAGAAACTAACTGTTTGTTTTTTTTAAATTTAATAAACTAGAAACTAACTGTTTGTTTTAAATTTAATAAACTAGAAACTAACTGTTTGTTTTAAATTTAATAAACTAGAAACTAACTGTTTGTTTTTTAAATTTAATAAACTAGAAACTAACTGTTTGTTTTAAATTTAATAAACTAGAAACTAACTGTTTGTTTTTAAATTTAATAAACTAGAAACTAACTGTTTGTTTTAAATTTAATAAACTAGAAACTAACTGTTTGTTTTAAATTTAATAAACTAGAAACTAACTGTTTGTTTTAAATTTAATAAACTAGAAACTAACTGTTGTTTTAAATTTTTAAATTTAATAAACTAGAAACTAACTGTTTAAATTTTTAAATTTAATAAACTAGAAACTAATGTTTGTTTTAAATTTAATAAACTAGAAACTAACTGTTTGTTTTTAAATTTAATAAACTAGAAACTAACTGTTTGTTTTTTTAAATTTAATAAACTAGAAACTAACTGTTTGTTTTTTTAAATTTAATAAACTAGAAACTAACTGTTTGTTTTTTAAATTTAATAAACTAGAAACTAACTGTTTGTTTTTTAAATTTAATAAACTAGAAACTAACTGTTTGTTTTAAATTTAATAAACTAGAAACTAACTGTTTGTTTTAAATTTAATAAACTAGAAACTAACTGTTTTTAAATTTTTTAAATTTAATAAACTAGAAACTAACTGTTTGTTTTAAATTTAATAAACTAGAAACTAACTGTTTGTTTTTTAAATTTAATAAACTAGAAACTAACTGTTTGTTTTAAATTTAATAAACTAGAAACTAACTGTTTGTTTTTTTTAAATTTAATAAACTAGAAACTAACTGTTTGTTTTTAAATTTAATAAACTAGAAACTAACTGTTTGTTTTAAATTTAATAAACTAGAAACTAACTGTTTGTTTTAAATTTAATAAACTAGAAACTAACTGTTTGTTTTTTTTAAATTTAATAAACTAGAAACTAACTGTTTGTTTTTTTTAAATTTAATAAACTAGAAACTAACTGTTTGTTTTTAAATTTAATAAACTAGAAACTAACTGTTTGTTTTTAAATTTAATAAACTAGAAACTAACTGTTTGTTTTTTTAAATTTAATAAACTAGAAACTAACTGTTTTAAATTTTTTAAATTTAATAAACTAGAAACTAACTGTTTGTTTTTAAATTTAATAAACTAGAAACTAACTGTTTGTTTTTTTTTTTTTAAATTTAATAAACTAGAAACTAACTGTTTGTTTTAAATTTAATAAACTAGAAACTAACTGTTTGTTTTAAATTTAATAAACTAGAAACTAACTGTTTGTTTTAAATTTAATAAACTAGAAACTAACTGTTTGTTTTTAAATTTAATAAACTAGAAACTAACTGTTTGTTTTAAATTTTTAAATTTAATAAACTAGAAACTAACTGTTTGTTTTTAAATTTAATAAACTAGAAACTAACTGTTTGTTTTTAAATTTAATAAACTAGAAACTAACTGTTTTTTTAAATTTAATAAACTAGAAACTAACTGTTTGTTTTAAATTTAATAAACTAGAAACTAACTGTTTGTTTTAAATTTTTAAATTTAATAAACTAGAAACTAACTGTTTGTTTTAAATTTAATAAACTAGAAACTAACTGTTTGTTTTTTAAATTTAATAAACTAGAAACTAACTGTTTGTTTTTAAATTTAATAAACTAGAAACTAACTGTTTTTTTTAAATTTAATAAACTAGAAACTAACTGTTTAAATTTTTAAATTTAATAAACTAGAAACTAACTGTTTGTTTTAAATTTAATAAACTAGAAACTAACTGTTTGTTTTAAATTTAATAAACTAGAAACTAACTGTTTGTTTTAAATTTTTAAATTTAATAAACTAGAAACTAACTGTTTGTTTTTAAATTTAATAAACTAGAAACTAACTGTTTGTTTTAAATTTAATAAACTAGAAACTAACTGTTTTTTTTAAATTTAATAAACTAGAAACTAACTGTTTGTTTTAAATTTAATAAACTAGAAACTAACTGTTTGTTTTTTAAATTTAATAAACTAGAAACTAACTGTTTGTTTTAAATTTAATAAACTAGAAACTAACTGTTTGTTTTAAATTTAATAAACTAGAAACTAACTGTTTGTTTTAAATTTAATAAACTAGAAACTAACTGTTTGTTTTTTTTAAATTTAATAAACTAGAAACTAACTGTTTGTTTTTTTAAATTTAAAAAACTAGAAACTAACTGTTTGTTTTTAAATTTAATAAACAAAAAACTAACTGTTTGTTTTTAAATTTAATAAACTAGAAACTATTTGTTTGTTTTTAAATGTAATAAACTATAAACTAACTGTTTGTTTTAAATTTAATAAACTAGAAACTAACTGTTTGTTTTAAATTTAATAAACTAGAAACTAACTGTTTGTTTAATTTAATAATTTAATAAACTAGAAACTAACTGTTTGTTTTTAAATTTAATAAACTAGAAACTAACTGTTTGTTTTTTTTAAATTTAATAAACTAGAAACTAACTGTTTGTTTTAAATTTAATAAACTAGAAACTAACTGTTTGTTTTTTTTTTTTTAAATTTAATAAACTAGAAACTAACTGTTTGTTTTAAATTTAATAAACTAGAAACTAACTGTTTGTTTTTAAATTTAATAAACTAGAAACTAACTGTTTGTTTTTTAAATTTAATAAACTAGAAACTACTGTTGTTTGTTTTAAATTTAATAAACTAGAAACTAACTGTTTGTTTTTTAGGTAAATTTAATAAACTAGAAACTAACTGTTTGTTTTTAAATTTAATAAACTAGAAACTAACTGTTTGTTTTTAAATTTAATAAACTAGAAACTAACTGTTTGTTTTTAAATTTAATAAACTAAAAACTAACTCTTTGTTTCTTTTTAAATTTAATAAACTAGAAACTAACTGTTTGTTTTAAATTTTTAAATTTAATAAACTAGAAACTAACTGTTTGTTTTTAAATTTAATAAACTAGAAACTAACTGTTTGTTTTAAATTTAATAAACTAGAAACTAACTGTTTGTTTTAAATTTAATAAACTAGAAACTAACTGTTTGTTTTTAAATTTAATAAACTAGAAACTAACTGTTTGTTTTAAATTTAATAAACTAGAAACTAACTGTTTGTTTTTTTAAATTTAATAAACTAGAAACTAACTGTTTGTTTTTAAATTTAATAAACTAGAAACTAACTGTTTGTTTTAAATTTAATAAACTAGAAACTAACTGTTTGTTTTTAAATTTTAAACTTTAACTGTTTGTTTTTAAATTTAATAAACTAACTGTTTGTTTTAAATTTAATAAACTAGAAACTAACTGTTTGTTTTTTTTAAATTTAATAAACTAGAAACTAACTGTTTGTTTTTTTTTAAATTTAATAAACTAGAAACTAACTGTTTGTTTTAAATTTAATAAACTAGAAACTAACTGTTTGTTTTAAATTTAATAAACTAGAAACTAACTGTTTGTTTTTAAATTTAATAAACTAGAAACTAACTGTTTGTTTTTAAATTTAATAAACTAGAAACTAACTGTTTGTTTTTAAATTTAATAAACTAGAAACTAACTGTTTGTTTTAAATTTAATAAACTAGAAACTAACTGTTTGTTTTAAATTTAATAAACTAGAAACTAACTGTTTGTTTTAAATTTAATAAACTAGAAACTAACTGTTTGTTTTAAATTTAATAAACTAGAAACTAACTGTTTGTTTTTAAATTTAATAAACTAGAAACTAACTGTTTGTTTTAAATTTAATAAACTAGAAACTAACTGTTTGTTTTAAATTTAATAAACTAGAAACTAACTGTTTGTTTTTTTAAATTTAATAAACTAGAAACTAACTGTTTGTTTTAAATTTAATAAACTAGAAACTAACTGTTTGTTTTAAATTTAATAAACTAGAAACTAACTTTTGTTTTAAATTTAATAAACTAGAAAAACTGTTTGTTTTAAATTTAATAAACTAGAAACTAACTGTTTGTTTTTTAAATTTAATAAACTAGAAACTAATTTAATAAACTAGAAACTTGTTTGTTTTTAAATTTAATAAACTAGAAACTAACTGTTTGTTTTAAATTTAATAAACTAGAAACTAACTGTTTGTTTTTTTAAATTTAATAAACTATAAACTAGAAACTAACTGTTTGTTTTTAAATTTAATAAACTTTTTAAATTTAATAAACTAGAAACTAACTGTTTGTTTTAAATTTAATAAACTAGAAACTAACTGTTTGTTTTAAATTTAATAAACTAGAAACTAACTGTTTGTTTTTAAATTTAATAAACTAGAAACTAACTGTTTGTTTTAAATTTAATAAACTAGAAACTAACTGTTTGTTTTAAATTTAATAAACTAGAAACTAACTGTTTGTTTTAAATTTAATAAACTAGAAACTAATAAACTGTTTGTTTTAAATTTAATAAACTAGAAACTAACTGTGAAACTAACTGTTTTGTTTTAAATTTAATAAACTAGAAACTAACTGTTTGTTTTAAATTTAATAAACTAGAAACTAACTGTTTGTTTTAAATTTAATAAACTAGAAACTAAACTGTTGTTTGTTTTTAAATTTAATAAACTAGAAACTAACTGTTTGTTTTTAAATTTAATAAACTAGAAACTAACTGTTTGAAACTAACTGTTTTTTAAATTTAATAAACTAGAAACTAACTGTTTGTTTTAAATTTAATAAACTAGAAACTAACTGTTTGTTTTAAATTTAATAAACTAGAAACTAACTGTTTGTTTTAAATTTAATAAACTAGAAACTAACTGTTTGTTTTTTAAATTTAATAAACTAGAAACTAACTGTTTGTTTTTAAATTTAATAAACTAGAAACTAACTGTTTGTTTTTTTTAAATTTAATAAACTAGAAACTAACTGTTTGTTTTTTAAATTTAATAAACTAGAAACTAACTGTTTGTTTTTAAATTTAATAAACTAGAAACTAACTGTTTTTTTTAAATTTAATAAACTAGAAACTAACTGTTTTTTTAAATTTAATAAACTTTAACTGTTTGTTTTAAATTTAATAAACTAGAAACTAACTGTTTGTTTTTAAATTTAATAAACTAGAAACTAACTGTTTAAATTTTTAAATTTAATAAACTAGAAACTAACTGTTTGTTTTTTTTTTAAATTTAATAAACTAGAAACTAACTGTTTGTTTTAAATTTAATAAACTAGAAACTAACTGTTTGTTTTTAAATTTAATAAACTAGAAACTAACTGTTTGTTTTAAATTTAATAAACTAGAAACTAACTGTTTGTTTTTAAATTTAATAAACTAGAAACTAACTGTTTGTTTTTTAAATTTAATAAACTAGAAACTAACTGTTTGTTTTAAATTTAATAAACTAGAAACTAACTGTTTGTTTTTAAATTTAATAAACTAGAAACAAACTGTTCCTTTCTAAATTTAATAAACTAAAAACTAACTGTTTGTTTCTGAATTTAATAAACTAGAAACTAACTGTTTTTTTTTAAATTTAATAAACTAGAAACTAACTGTTTGTTTTTAAATTTAATAAACTAGAAACTAACTGTTTGTTTTAAATTTAATAAACTAGAAACTAACTGTTTGTTTTTAAATTTAATAAACTAGAAACTAACTGTTTGTTTTTAAATTTAATAAACTAGAAACTAATTGTTTGTTTTTTAATTTAATAAACTAGAAACTAACTGTTTGTTTTTTTAAATTTAATAAACTAGAAACTAACTGTTTGTTTTTAAATTTAATAAACTAGAAACTAACTGTTTGTTTTTAAATTTAATAAACTAGAAACTAACTGTTTGTTTTAAATTTAATAAACTAGAAACTAACTGTTTGTTTTAAATTTTTAAATTTAATAAACTAGAAACTAACTGTTTGTTTTAAATTTAATAAACTAGAAACTAACTGTTTGTTTTTAAATTTAATAAACTAGAAACTAACTGTTTGTTTTAAATTTAATAAACTAGAAACTAACTGTTTGTTTTAAATTTAATAAACTAGAAACTAACTGTTTGTTTTAAATTTAATAAACTAGAAACTAACTGTTTGTTTTTAAATTTAATAAACTAGAAACTAACTGTTTGTTTTTAAATTTAATAAACTAGAAACTAACTGTTTGTTTTAAATTTAATAAACTAGAAACTAACTGTTTGTTTTAAATTTAATAAACTAGAAACTAACTGTTTGTTTTAAATTTAATAAACTAGAAACTAACTGTTTGTTTTTAAATTTAATAAACTAGAAACTAACTGTTTGTTTTTAAATTTAATAAACTAGAAACTAACTGTTTGTTTTTTAGGTAAATTTAATAAACTAGAAACTAACTGTTTGTTTTTAAATTTAATAAACTAGAAACTAACTGTTTGTTTTAAATTTAATAAACTAGAAACTAACTGTTTGTTTTAAATTTAATAAACTAGAAACTAACTGTTTGTTTTTAAATTTAATAAACTAGAAACTAACTGTTTGTTTTAAATTTAATAAACTAGAAACTAACTGTTTGTTTTAAATTTAATAAACTAGAAACTAACTGTTTGTTTTTAAATTTAATAAACTAGAAACTAACTGTTTGTTTGTTTTTAAATTTAATAAACTAGAAACTAATTGTTTGTTTTTAAATTTAATAAACTAGAAACTAACTGTTTGTTTTTTAGGTAAATTTAATAAACTAGAAACTAACTGTTTGTTTTTTTAAATTTAATAAACTAGAAACTAACTGTTTGTTTTTTTAAATTTAATAAACTAGAAACTAACTGTTTGTTTTTTAAATTTAATAAACTAGAAACTAACTGTTTGTTTTAAATTTAATAAACTAGAAACTAACTGTTTGTTTTTAAATTTAATAAACTAGAAACTAACTGTTTGTTTTAAATTTAATAAACTAGAAACTAACTGTTTGTTTTTAAATTTAATAAACTAGAAACTAACTGTTTGTTTTAAATTTAATAAACTAGAAACTAACTGTTTGTTTTAAATTTAATAAACTAGAAACTAACTGTTTGTTTTAAATTTAATAAACTAGAAACTAACTGTTTGTTTTTAAATTTAATAAACTAGAAACTAACTGTTTGTTTTTAAATTTAATAAACTAGAAACTAACTGTTTGTTTTAAATTTAATAAACTAGAAACTAACTGTTTTAAATTTTTAAATTTAATAAACTAGAAACTAACTGTTTGTTTTAAATTTAATAAACTAGAAACTAACTGTTTGTTTTAAATTTAATAAACTAAAAACTAACTGTTTGTTTGTTTTATAATTTAATAAACTAGAAACTGTTTGTTTTTAAATTTAATAAACTAGAAACTAACTGTTTGATTTTAAATTTAATAAACTAGAAACTAACTGTTTGTTTTTAACTTTAATAAACTAGAAACTAACTGTTTGTTTTTAAATTTAATAAACTAGAAACTAACTGTTTGTTTTAAATTTAATAAACTAGAAACTAACTGTTTGTTTTAAATTTAATAAACTAGAAACTAACTGTTTGTTTTAAATTTAATAAACTAGAAACTAACTGTTTGTTTTAAATTTAATAAACTAGAAACTAACTGTTTGTTTTTAAATTTAATAAACTAAAAACTAACTGTTTGTTTTTAGGTAAATTTAATAAACTAGAAACTAACTGTTTGTTTTTAAATTTAATAAACTAGAAACTAACTGTTTGTTTTTTAAACTAGAAACTAACTGTTTGTTTTTTTTAAATTTAATAAACTAGAAACTAACTGTTTGTTTTTAAATTTAATAAACTAGAAACTAACTGTTTGTTTTAAATTTAATAAACTAGAAACTAACTGTTTGTTTTAAATTTAATAAACTAGAAACTAACTGTTTTTTTTAAATTTAATAAACTAGAAACTAACTGTTTGTTTTAAATTTAATAAACTAGAAAACTGTTGTTTAAATTTTTTAGAAACTAACTGTTTGTTTTTTAAATTTAATAAACTAGAAACTAACTGTTTGTTTTTTTAAATTTAATAAACTAGAAACTAACTGTTTGTTTTAAATTTAATAAACTAGAAACTAACTGTTTGTTTTAAATTTAATAAACTAGAAACTAACTGTTTGTTTTTTTAAATTTAATAAACTAGAAACTAACTGTTTGTTTTAAATTTAATAAACTAGAAACTAACTGTTTGTTTTTAAATTTAATAAACTAGAAACTAACTGTTTGTTTTAAATTTAATAAACTAGAAACTAACTGTTTGTTTTTAAATTTAATAAACTAGAAACTAACTGTTTGTTTTAAATTTAATAAACTAGAAACTAACTGTTTGTTTTTTTAAATTTAATAAAAACTAGAAACTAACTGTTTGTTTTTTTAAATTTAATAAACTAGAAACTAACTGTTTGTTTTAAATTTAATAAACTAGAAACTAACTGTTTGTTTTAAATTTAATAAACTAGAAACTGTTTGTTTTAAATTTAATAAACTAGAAACTAACTGTTTGTTTTAAATTTAATAAACTAGAAACTAACTGTTTGTTTTTTTTAAATTTAATAAACTAGAAACTAACTGTTTGTTTTTTTAAATTTAATAAACTAGAAACTAACTGTTTGTTTTTAAATTTAATAAACTAGAAACTAACTGTTTGTTTTAAATTTAATAAACTAGAAACTAACTGTTTGTTTTAAATTTAATAAACTAGAAACTAACTGTTTTTTTTAAATTTAATAAACTAGAAACTAACTGTTTGTTTTTTTTAAATTTAATAAACTAGAAACTAACTGTTTGTTTTTAAATTTAATAAACTAGAAACTAACTGTTTGTTTTTTTTAAATTTAATAAACTAGAAACTAACTGTTTGTTTTTTAAATTTAATAAACTAGAAACTAACTGTTTGTTTTTTTAAATTTAATAAACTAGAAACTAACTGTTTGTTTTTAAATTTAATAAACTAGAAACTAACTGTTTGAAACTAACTGTTTTTTAAATTTAATAAACTAGAAACTAACTGTTTGTTTTAAATTTAATAAACTAGAAACTAACTGTTTGTTTTTTTTAAATTTAATAAACTAGAAACTAACTGTTTTTTTTAAATTTAATAAACTAGAAACTAACTGTTTGTTTTAAATTTAATAAACTAGAAACTAACTGTTTGTTTTAAATTTAATAAACTAGAAACTAACTGTTTAAATTTTTAAATTTAATAAACTAGAAACTAACTGTTTAAATTTTTTAACTGTTTGTTTTTTAATAAACTAGAAACTAACTGTTTGTTTTTTTTAAATTTAATAAACTAGAAACTAACTGTTTGTTTTAAATTTTTTTAAATTTAATAAACTAGAAACTGTTTGTTTGTTTTTAAATTTAATAAACTAGAAACTAACTGTTTGTTTTAAATTTAATAAACTAGAAACTAACTGTTTGTTTTTTAAATTTAATAAACTAGAAACTAACTGTTTGTTTTTAAATTTACTAAACTAGAAACTAACTGTTTTTTTTAAATTTAATAAACTAGAAACTAACTGTTTGTTTTAAATTTTTAAATTTAATAAACTAGAAACTAACTGTTTGTTTTTAAATAAACTAGAAACTAACTGTTTGTTTTTTAAATTTAATAAACTAGAAACTAACTGTTTGTTTTAAATTTAATAAACTAGAAACTAACTGTTTGTTTTTAAATTTAATAAACTAGAAACTAACTGTTTGTTTTTAAATTTAATAAACTAGAAACTAACTGTTTGTTTTTAAATTTAATAAACTAGAAACTAACTGTTTTTTTTTTAAATTTAATAAACTAGAAACTAACTGTTTGTTTTAAATTTAATAAACTAGAAACTAACTGTTTGTTTTAAATTTAATAAACTAGAAACTAACTGTTTGTTTTAAATTTAATAAACTAGAAACTAACTGTTTGTTTTTTAAATTTAATAAACTAGAAACTAACTGTTTGTTTTTAAATTTAATAAACTAGAAACTAACTGTTTGTTTTTTTTAAATTTAATAAACTAGAAACTAACTGTTTGTTTTTAAATTTAATAAACTAGAAACTAACTGTTTGTTTTAAATTTAATAAACTAGAAACTAACTGTTTGTTTTTAAATTTAATAAACTAAAAACTAACTGTTTGTTTGTTTTTTAATTTAATAAACTAGAAACTAATTGTTTGTTTTTAAATTTAATAAACTAGAAACTAACTGTTTGTTTTTTAGGTAAATTTAATAAACTAGAAACTAACTGTTTGTTTTAAATTTAATAAACTAGAAACTAACTGTTTGTTTTAAATTTAATAAACTAGAAACTAACTGTTTGTTTTAAATTTAATAAACTAGAAACTAACTGTTTGTTTTTAAATTTAATAAACTAGAAACTAACTGTTTGTTTTAAATTTAATAAACTAGAAACTAACTGTTTTTAAATTTTTAAATTTAATAAACTAGAAACTAACTGTTTGTTTTTAAATTTAATAAACTAGAAACTAACTGTTTGTTTTAAATTTAATAAACTAGAAACTAACTGTTTGTTTTAAATTTAATAAACTAGAAACTAACTGTTTGTTTTTAAATTTAATAAACTAGAAACTAACTGTTTGTTTTTAAATTTAATAAACTAAAAACTAACTGTTTGTTTTAAATTTAATAAACTAGAAACTGTTTGTTTTTAAATTTAATAAACTTGAAACTAACTGTTTGATTTTAAATTTAATGAACTAGAAACTAACGGTTTGTTTTTAACTTTAATAAACTAGAAACTAACTGTTTGTTTTAAATTTAATAAACTAGAAACTAACTGTTTGTTTTAAATTTAATAAACTAGAAACTAACTGTTTGAAACTAACTGTTTTTTAAATTTAATAAACTAGAAACTAACTGTTTGTTTTTTAGGTAAATTTAATAAACTAGAAACTAACTGTTTGTTTTTTTTTTTAAATTTAATAAACTAGAAACTAACTGTTTGTTTTTAAATTTAATAAACTAGAAACTAACTGTTTGTTTTTAAATTTAATAAACTAGAAACTAACTGTTTGTTTTTAAATTTAATAAACTAGAAACTAACTGTTTGTTTTAAATTTAATAAACTAGAAACTAACTGTTTGTTTTTAAATTTAATAAACTAGAAACTAACTGTTTGTTTTTAAATTTTTAAATTTAATAAACTAGAAATTAACTGTTTGTTTTTTAAATTTAAAAAACTAGAAACTAACTGTTTGTTTTTAAATTTAATAAACTAAAAACTAACTGTTTGTTTGTTTTTAATTTAATAAACTATAAACTAACTGTTTGTTTTTTTAAATTTAATAAACTAGAAACTAACTGTTTGTTTTAAATTTAATAAACTAGAAACTAACTGTTTGTTTTAAATTTAATAAACTAGAAACTAACTGTTTGTTTTTTAAATTTAATAAACTAGAAACTAACTGTTTGTTTTTTTAAATTTAATAAACTAGAAACTAACTGTTTGTTTTAAATTTTTAAATTTAATAAACTAGAAACTAACTGTTTGTTTTTAAATTTAATAAACTAGAAACTAATTGTTTGTTTTAAATTTAATAAACTAGAAACTAACTGTTTGTTTTTAAATTTAATAAACTAGAAACTAACTGTTTGTTTTTAAATTTAATAAACTAGAAACTAACTGTTTGTTTTTTTAAATTTAATAAACTAGAAACTAACTGTTGTTTGTTTTAAATTTAATAAACTAGAAACTAACTGTTTGTTTTTTAAATTTAATAAACTAGAAACTAACTGTTGTTTTTTAAATTTAATAAACTAGAAACTAACTGTTTGTTTTAAATTTAATAAACTAGAAACTAACTGTTTGTTTTTAAATTTAATAAACTAAAAACTAACTGTTTGTTTTTTTAAATTTAATAAACTAGAAACTAACTGTTTGTTTTTAAATTTAATAAACTAGAAACTAACTGTTTCTTTTAAATTTAATAAACTAGAAACTAACTGTTTGTTTTTAAATTTAATAAACTAGAAACTAACTGTTTGTTTTAAATTTAATAAACTAGAAACTAACTGTTTGTTTTTAAATTTAATAAACTAGAAACTAACTGTTTAAATTTTTTAAATTTAATAAACTAGAAACTAACTGTTTGTTTTAAATTTAATAAACTAGAAACTAACTGTTTGTTTTTAAATTTAATAAACTAGAAACTAACTGTTTGTTTTAAATTTAATAAACTAGAAACTAACTGTTTGTTTTTAAATTTAATAAACTAGAAACTAACTGTTTGTTTTTAAATTTAATAAACTAAAAACTAACTGTTTGTTTGTTTTAAATTTAATAAACTAGAAACTGTTTGTTTTTTAAATTTAATAAACTAGAAACTAACTGTTTGTTTTAAATTTAATAAACTAGAAACTAACTGTTTGTTTTTTAAATTTAATAAACTAGAAACTAACTGTTTGTTAAATTTTTTAAATTTAATAAACTAGAAACTAACTGTTTGTTTTTAAATTTAATAAACTAGAAACTAACTGTTTGTTTTTAAATTTAATAAACTAGAAACTAACTGTTTGTTTTAAATTTAATAAACTAGAAACTAACTGTTTGTTTTTTTAAATTTAATAAACTAGAAACTAACTGTTTGTTTTAAATTTAATAAACTAGAAACTAACTGTTTGTTTTAAATTTAATAAACTAGAAACTAACTGTTTGTTTTTAAATTTAATAAACTAGAAACTAACTGTTTTGTTTTAAATTTAATAAACTAGAAACTAACTGTTTGTTTTAAATTTAATAAACTAGAAACTAACTGTTTGTTTTTTAAATTTAATAAACTAGAAACTAACTGTTTGTTTTTTAAATTTAATAAACTAGAAACTAACTGTTTGTTTTAAATTTAATAAACTAGAAACTAACTGTTTGTTTTTTAAATTTAATAAACTAGAAACTAACTGTTTGTTTTTTAAATTTAATAAACTAGAAACTAACTGTTTGTTTTAAATTTAATAAACTTAACTGTTTGTTTTAAATTTAATAAACTAGAAACTAACTGTGTTTTTAAATTTTTTTAAATTTAATAAACTAGAAACTAACTGTTTGTTTTAAATTTAATAAACTAGAAACTAACTGTTTGTTTTTAAATTTAATAAACTAGAAACTAACTGTTTTTTTTTTTTTAAATTTAATAAACTAGAAACTAACTGTTTGTTTTAAATTTAATAAACTAGAAACTAACTGTTTGTTTTAAATTTAATAAACTAGAAACTAACTGTTTGTTTTAAATTTAATAAACTAGAAACTAACTGTTTGTTTTTAAATTTAATAAACTAGAAACTAACTGTTTGTTTTAAATTTAATAAACTAGAAACTAACTGTTTTTTTTTAAATTTAATAAACTAGAAACTAACTGTTTGTTTTTAAATTTAATAAACTAGAAACTAACTGTTTGTTTGTTTTTAAATTTAATAAACTAGAAACTAACTGTTTGTTTTTTAAATTTAATAAACTAGAAACTAACTGTTTGTTTTAAATTTAATAAACTAGAAACTAACTGTTTGTTTTTTTAAATTTAATAAACTAGAAACTAACTGTTTGTTTTTAAATTTAATAAACTAGAAACTAACTGTTTGTTTTTTTAAATTTAATAAACTAGAAACTAACTGTTTGTTTTTAAATTTAATAAACTAGAAACTAACTGTTTGTTTTTTTAAATTTAATAAACTAGAAACTAACTGTTTGTTTTTAAATTTAATAAACTAGAAACTAACTGTTTGTTTTTAAATTTAATAAACTAGAAACTAACTGTTTGTTTTAAATTTAATAAACTAGAAACTAACTGTTTGTTTTAAATTTAATAAACTAGAAACTAACTGTTTGTTTTTAAATTTAATAAACTAGAAACTAACTGTTTGTTTTAAATTTAATAAACTAGAAACTAACTGTTTGTTTTAAATTTAATAAACTAGAAACTAACTGTTTGTTTTTAAATTTAATAAACTAGAAACTAACTGTTTTAAATTTTTAAATTTAATAAACTAGAAACTAACTGTTTGTTTTAAATTTAATAAACTAGAAACTAACTGTTTGTTTTTAACTTTAATAAACTAGAAACTAACTGTTTGTTTTTAAATTTAATAAACTAGAAACTAATTGTTTGTTTTTTAAATTTAATAAACTAGAAACTAACTGTTTGTTTTAAATTTAATAAACTAGAAACTAACTGTTTGTTTTTAAATTTAATAAACTAGAAACTAACTGTTTGTTTTAAATTTAATAAACTAGAAACTAACTGTTTGTTTTAAATTTAATAAACTAGAAACTAACTGTTTGTTTTTAAATTTAATAAACTAGAAACTAACTGTGTTTTTTTTAAATTTAATAAACTAGAAACTAACTGTTTGTTTTAAATTTAATAAACTAGAAACTAACTGTTTGTTTTTTTTAAATTTAATAAACTAGAAACTAACTGTTTGTTTTTTAGGTAAATTTAATAAACTAGAAACTAACTGTTTGTTTTTAAATTTAATAAACTAGAAACTAACTGTTTGTTTTTAAATTTAATAAACTAGAAACTAACTGTTTGTTTTAAATTTAATAAACTAGAAACTAACTGTTTTTTTTTAAATTTAATAAACTAGAAACTAACTGTTTGTTTTAAATTTTTAAACTAGAAACTAACTGTTGTTTTTAAATTTAATAAACTAAAAACTAACTGTTTGTTTGTTTTTTAATTTAATAAACTATAAACTAATTGTTTGTTTTTAAATTTAATAAACTAAAAACTAACTGTTTGTTTTTTAGCTAAATTTAATAAACTAGAAACTAACTGTTTGTTTTAAATTTAATAAACTAGAAACTAACTGTTTGTTTTAAATTTAATAAACTAGAAACTAACTGTTTGTTTTAAATTTAATAAACTAGAAACTAACTGTTTGTTTTTTAAATTTAATAAACTAGAAACTAACTGTTTGTTTTAAATTTTTAAACTGTTTGTTTTTAAATTTAATAAACTAGAAACTAACTGTTTGTTTTAAATTTAATAAACTAGAAACTAACTGTTTGTTTTAAATTTAATAAACTAGAAACTAACTGTTTGTTTTAAATTTAATAAACTAGAAACTAACTGTTTTTTTTTAAATTTAATAAACTAGAAACTAACTGTTTGTTTTAAATTTAATAAACTAGAAACTAACTGTTTGTTTTTTAAATTTAATAAACTAGAAACTAACTGTTTTTTTTTTTTAAATTTAATAAACTAGAAACTAACTGTTTGTTTTAAATTTAATAAACTAGAAACTAACTGTTTTTTTTTAAATTTAATAAACTAGAAACTAACTGTTTGTTTTAAATTTAATAAACTAGAAACTAACTGTTTGTTTTTAAATTTAATAAACTAGAAACTAACTGTTTGTTTTAAATTTAATAAACTAGAAACTAACTGTTTGTTTTAAATTTAATAAACTAGAAACTAACTGTTTGTTTTAAATTTAATAAACTAGAAACTAACTGTTTGTTTTTTTTAAATTTAATAAAAATTTAAGAAACTAACTGTTTGTTTTAAATTTAATAAACTTGAAACTAACTGTTTGTTTTAAATTTAATAAACTAGAAACTAACTGTTTGTTTTTAAATTTAATAAACTAGAAACTAACTGTTTGTTTTTAAATTTAATAAACTAGAAACTAACTGTTTGTTTTTAAATTTAATAAACTAGAAACTAACTGTTTGTTTTAAATTTAATAAACTAGAAACTAACTGTTTGTTTTTAAATTTTTAAATTTAATAAACTAGAAACTAACTGTTTGTTTTTAAATTTAATAAACTAGAAACTAACTGTTTGTTTTTAAATTTAATAAACTAGAAACTAACTGTTTGTTTTAAATTTAATAAACTAGAAACTAACTGTTTGTTTTTAAATTTAATAAACTAGAAACTAACTGTTTGTTTTTTAAATTTAATAAACTAGAAACTAACTGTTCGTTTCTAAATTTAATAAACTAGAAACTAACTGTTTGTTTTTAAATTTAAAAAACTAGAAACTAACTGTTTGTTTTTAAATTTAATAAACTAAAAACTAACTGTTTGTTTTTTTTTTAATTTAATAAACTATAAACTAATTGTTTGTTTTTAAATTTAATAAACTAAAAACTAACTGTTTGTTTTTAAATTTAATAAACTAGAAACTAACTGTTCTTTTTTAAATTTAATAAACTAGAAACTAACTGTTTGTTTTTAAATTTAATAAACTAGAAACTAACTGTTTGTTTTAAATTTAATAAACTAGAAACTAACTGTTTGTTTTAAATTTAATAAACTAGAAACTAACTGTTCGTTTTAAATTTAATAAACTAGAAACTAACTGTTTGTTTTAAATTTAATAAACTAGAAACTAGAAAGAGGTAACTGACCGGAAGCTGACCACATGTTTGAAAGGGGGTTGGGTAAGTGTGTGTCGAAATGTAGAGGGCGGTATTAGATGTTTGAATATATAATTTTATTTATTATATTAATATAGGTATAAAGGCGTTCCTTTATATTGGTTTATTTTGGGTTTAAGTTGTTGTATAAGTAAGGCTTCTTTAATTTTACGTTTGTTTATGTTTGTTTCTTTATTTAGTATTTTAGTGTTTTCTATGGTTATGTTTTGTTTATTTGACTTGCAGTGTTCGAAAACGTGTGAAGGTGACTTTTTATGTTCTTTGAATCTGGTTTCCATTTTTCTACTTGTTTCTCCAATATAGAAGTCGTGGCAGTTATCACATTGTATTTTATAAATAATGTTGGTGTGGTGTTTGTCAGTGTAGTTTTTACATAGTATAGACCTCAGTTTTGTGCCGGGTTTTGAATAAATTTGGTATTAATTGGAATGTCATATTTTGTTACTAAATTTTTGCCAAATGTTGGTTATTTGTTTGCTGATGTCGGGAATATATGGTATACAGCAGTATATGGTTTCGTGGTTTTTTGATTCGTGAGCTGTATTTACTTTAGTTGGTTGATTTTGCTTTCTGTGTAGGTGTGTGCGTATAATGTTTTCTACGGTTTGTGGAGGAAACTTATTGATGTTGGTGAAGTATTGTTTTATTTTGTCTAATTCATCGTTAATTTTATCTGGTGAGCATAGTTTTATGGCTGTGTTTATTTGGTTTCTTAGTATGTTGAGTTTTTGTTTTGTTTCATGTGCTGAGTCCCAAGGAATGTATAGTACAGTATGGGTGATTTTTCGGTGGATTTCTGTTTGAAATTGTGTATCAGTTCTTGTAATTTTGAGGTTAAGAAATGATATTTGATTGTTTTCTTCCTGTTCACATGTGAAGTTGATGTTGGGATGTATAGAGTTAATGTGATTGAAAAAATTAAGTATGTGTTCTGTAGATTTGAATCCCGCAACCGTGTCATCTACATATCTATACCAGTATAGTGGTGGATGTAATGCTGTGTTAATTGCTTGTGTTTCAACTTGTGTCATAAAAATATTGGCTAGAACTGGTGATACTGGGTTGCCCATGCTTAGGCCGTTAGTTTGTATATAGTTTTGGTTGTTGAACATGAAGTTTGTCTTTATCGTGGTGAATTCTATGAGGGTTGCTAACTGGTTACTGGGAATTTCTATAGTTGGGTTAGGGTCTCGGATATAGAGTTCTAAGGCTATCTTGCAGGCTTCAGTGGTTGGAACTTCTGTAAAGAGGGATATAACATCGAAACTGGCCATTAAGGCTTTATGATTAAGTTGATTTAGATTAGACTTGAAATTAAAAGAGTCTTTGATAAATGAGCTGGCTGATGTTACATATTTGGAGAATGCCCATGCTATGTATTTACCAAGGTTGTAATTAAACGATTCATATGTGGACATTATTGGTCGTAATGGACAATCTGGTTTATGAGGTTTGGGGATGCCGTATATTTGCGGTGTGCGTGAGTCGGTTTTACGTAGGTAGGAATAAAGTGTTTGTGAAATTGTGTTGGCTTTTTTCATTTGTAGTAGTAATTTGTTCAGTTGCGTCTCGTGTGTCTTTGTTGGATTTGTGTGTATTGTTTTAAATTTGTTCGTGTCTGATAGGATGTTATTCATTTTTTGGATGTATTCATTCGTG
Organism: Tachypleus tridentatus; assembly: GCF_004210375.1. NCBI lineage: Eukaryota > Metazoa > Arthropoda > Merostomata > Xiphosura > Limulidae > Tachypleus > Tachypleus tridentatus. The sequence goes on along the minus strand of NW_027467777.1, from coordinate 9,951,520 downwards.
TTCATTATGACTATAGCGTTACCTTTATCTGCTTTTAGAATTTTTATGTTTTTGTCTTGTTTTAGGTTTTTTTATGCAATTAATGTCTCTTTTTGTAAGGTTGTTTTTCAGTTTTCTGTTTTGTGAAATTATGTTGATGGTTTTGTGAGAAAATTCTTTGAAAAAATCGTTTAAGATGTTGTTTTTAGGTGTTTCTGGAAAATATAAATTTGTAATTTTACCTGGGAAGGTTGGCTGTTGGATGTCAATAAAATTATCTAAGTTGTCTTCTTTCTGTTGGTTTGTTTTGGTTGTTTCCTTGTTTTTTGTTCTCTGTAGAAAGTATCACAAGTCTCCTGGCTAGGTCTTCTAAACATGTTTTGATTTCTATGGTTGGAATGTACCTAGGTGCTATAGCGAAGTTGAGTCCTTTGTTAAGTAGATGTATCTCGTCTGTGTTTAATTGACGGTCGGATCTGTTAATTATGAGGTTAGTCAACGGTTTGTCGTTTTGGTGTCTTTTCTGTTGTTTGCATCTTAGTTTTTCTAGTTTTTTGTTGTGGCAGATCTTTTTGTCTCTGTCGTTTTTAGTATTGATTTGGTTTATGTTTCGTTGTATAAGTCCGTAAATCTCTGGTTTAATGCAGCATGCCAGTTGATGGTCTAGATTCATTTTTTGTTTTTGTAAGTCATGTAGTTCTTTGTATTTTGTGTTCAACATGGCTTTCAGTAGTTTTTTCTGTAAATTTTGGATAATGTTTGTGTATGTATTAAAATTTTTTGAAAGTTTTACCTTTACAAAATTAGGGGTTAGTTGTTCTTTTCTACATTGTTGAATAAAATAAATGTCATTTCTTCTATTAATAATTCGTTGGTTTAAATTCCTTAGTTTTTTAACGATCGTGTGAGCGTGTACTGTTAATAGTGGTGTACGGTATGCTAGTTCAGACATAATGGTAACAGGTAACAGGTAAGTACAAATACACTGAGAAAAACACAAAAACTTACACTTCTCGTACAGTCGCCGTGATGAAATAATAATCAGTGATGACGAGAAACCCACTTGTTGAAATTTATATGCAAAAAAAACGGCTCGTTTGGGCTGAGAAAACACTTTACATAGAAGAGCGAACAACGTTTCGACCTTCTTCGGTCATCGTCAGGTTCACAAAGAAAGAGGTAACTGACCGGAAGCTGACCACATGTTTGAAAGGGGGTTGTGTAACTGTGTGTCGAAATGTAGAGGGCGGTATTAGATGTTTGAATATATAATTTTATTTATTATATTAATATAGGTATAAAGGCGTTCCTTTATATTGGTTTATTTTGGGTTTAAGTTGTTGTATAAGTAAGGCTTCTTTAATTTTACGTTTGTTTATGTTTGTTTCTTTATTTAGTATTTGAGTGTTTTCTATGGTTATGTTGTGTTTATTTGACTTGCAGTGTTCGAAAACGTGTGAAGGTGACTTTTTATGTTCTTTGAATCTGGTTTCCATTTTTCTACTTGTTTCTCCAATATAGAAGTCGTTTTTGCATATAAATTTCTAAACTAGAAACTAATTGCTCGTTTTCAAATTTAGTAAAATAGAAACTAACTGTTTGTTTTTTGAATTTAATAAACTAGAAACTAATTGTTTGTTTTTTAATTTAATAAACTAGAAACTAACTGTTCGTTTTTAAATTTAATAAACTAGAAACTAATTGTTTGTTTTTTAAATTTAATAAACTAGAAACTAATTGTTTGTTTTTAAATTTAATAAACTAGAAACTAACTGTTTGTTTTTAAATTTAATAAACTAGAAACTAACTGTTTGTTTTAAATTTAATAAACTAGAAACTAACTGTTTGTTTTTAATTTTAATAAACTAGAAACTAACTGTTTGTTTTAAATTTAATAAACTAGAAACTAACTGTTCGTTTTTAAATTTAATAAACTAGAAACTAACTGTTTGTTTTTTAAATTTAATAAACTATAAACTAACTGTTTGTTATTAAATTTAATAAACTAGAAACTAACTGTTTGTTTTTTAATTTAATAAACTAAAAACTAACTTTTTGGTTTTTAGCTGAATTTAATAAATTAGAAACTAACTGTTTGTTTTTAAATTTAAAAAACTAGAAACTAACTGTTTGTTTTTTAAATTTAATAAACTAGAAACTAACTGTTTGTTTTTTAAATTTAATAAACTAGAAACTAACTGTTTGTTTTTAAATTTAATAAACTAGAAACTAACTGTTTGTTTTTTAAATTTAATAAACTAGAAACTAACTGTTTGTTTTTAAATTTAATAAACTAGAAACTAACTTGTTTGTTTTTAAATTTAATAAAATAAACTAGAAACTGTTTGTTTTTTTAAATTTAATAAACTAGAAACTAACTGTTTGTTTTTAAATTTAATAAACTAGAAACTAACTGTTTGTTTTTAAATTTAATAAACTAGAAACTAACTGTTTGTTTTAAATTTAATAAACTAGAAACTAACTGTTTGTTTTAAATTTAATAAACTAGAAACTAACTGTTTGTTTTAAATTTAATAAACTAGAAACTAACTGTTTGTTTTTAAATTTAATAAACTAGAAACTAACTGTTTGTTTTAAATTTAATAAACTAGAAACTAACTGTTTGTTTTTTAAATTTAATAAACTAGAAACTAACTGTTTGTTTTAAATTTAATAAACTAGAAACTAACTGTTTGTTTTTAAATTTAATAAACTAGAAACTAACTGTTTGTTTTTAAATTTAATAAACTAGAAACTAACTGTTTGTTTTAAATTTAATAAACTAGAAACTAACTGTTTTTTTAAATTTAATAAACTAGAAACTAACTAAATTTAATAAACTAGAAACTAACTGTTTTTTTGAATTGAATAAACTAGAAACTAACTGTTTGTTTTTAAATTTAATAAACTAGAAACTAACTGTTTGTTTTAAATTTAATAAACTAGAAACTAACTGTTTGTTTTTAAATTTAATAAACTAGAAACTAACTGTTTGTTTTAAATTTAATAAACTAGAAACTAACTGTTTGTTTTTAAATTTAATAAACTAGAAACTAACTGTTTGTTTTAAATTTAATAAACTAGAAACTAACTGTTCGTTTTTAAATTTAATAAACTAGAAACTAACTGTTTGTTTTTAAATTTAATAAACTAGAAACTAACTGTTTGTTTTAAATTTTTTTAAATTTAATAAACTAGAAACTAACTGTTTGTTTTAAATTTAATAAACTAGAAACTAACTGTTTGTTTTTTAAATTTAATAAACTAGAAACTAACTGTTTGTTTTAAATTTAATAAACTAGAAACTAACTGTTTGTTTTAAATTTAATAAACTAGAAACTAACTGTTTGTTTTAAATTTAATAAACTAGAAACTAACTGTTTGTTTTAAATTTAATAAACTAGAAACTAACTGTTTGTTTTTAAATTTAATAAACTAGAAACTAACTGTTTGTTTGTTTTTAAATTTAATAAACTAGAAACTAATTGTTTGTTTTTAAATTTAATAAACTAGAAACTAACTGTTTGTTTTTTAGGTAAATTTAATAAACTAGAAACTAACTGTTTGTTTTTTTAAATTTAATAAACTAGAAACTAACTGTTTGTTTTAAATTTAATAAACTAGAAACTAACTGTTTGTTTTTAAATTTAATAAACTAGAAACTAACTGTTTGTTTTAAATTTAATAAACTAGAAACTAACTGTTTGTTTTTAAATTTAATAAACTAGAAACTAACTGTTTGTTTTTAAATTTAATAAACTAGAAACTAACTGTTTGTTTTTTTTAAATTTAATAAACTAGAAACTAACTGTTTGTTTTAAATTTAATAAACTAGAAACTAACTGTTTGTTTTTAAATTTAATAAACTAGAAACTAACTGTTTGTTTTTAAATTTAATAAACTAGAAACTAACTGTTTGTTTTAAATTTAATAAACTAGAAACTAACTGTTTGTTTTAAATTTTTAAATTTAATAAACTAGAAACTAACTGTTTGTTTTTAATTTAATAAACTATAAACTAACTGTTTGTTTTTAAATTTAATAAACTAGAAACTAACTGTTTGTTTTTTAAATTTAATAAACTAGAAACTAACTGTTTGTTTTAAATTTAATAAACTAGAAACTAACTGTTTGTTTTTAAATTTAATAAACTAGAAACTAACTGTTCGTTTTAAATTTAATAAACTAGAAACTAACTGTTTGTTTTAAATTTAATAAACTAGAAACTAACTGTTTGTTTTAAATTTAATAAACTAGAAACTAACTGTTTGTTTTTTTTAAATTTAATAAACTAGAAACTAACTGTTCGTTTTTTAAATTTAATAAACTAGAAACTAACTGTTTGTTTTAAATTTAATAAACTAGAAACTAACTGTTCGTTTTAAATTTAATAAACTAGAAACTAACTGTTTGTTTTAAATTTAAAATAAACTAACTGTTTGTTTTTTAAATTTAATAAACTAGAAACTAACTGTTTGTTTGTTTTTAAATTTAATAAACTAGAAACTAACTGTTTGTTTTTAAATTTAATAAACTAGAAACTAACTGTTTGTTTTTAAATTTAATAAACTAGAAACTAACTGTTTGTTTTTTAAATTTAATAAACTAGAAACTAACTGTTTGTTTTTAAATTTAATAAACTAGAAACTAACTGTTTGTTTTTTAAATTTAATAAACTAGAAACTAACTGTTTGTTTTAAATTTAATAAACTAGAAACTAACTGTTTGTTTTTTAATTTAATAAACTAGAAACTCTTTGTTTTTAAATTTAATAAACTTGAAACTAACTGTTTGATTTTAAATTTAATGAACTAGAAACTAACGGTTTGTTTTTAACTTTAATAAACTAGAAACTAACTGTTTGTTTTAAATTTAATAAACTAGAAACTAACTGTTTTTTTTAAATTTAATAAACTAGAAACTAACTGTTTGAAACTTTTTTAAATTTAATAAACTAGAAACTAACTGTTTGTTTTAAATTTTTTTAACTTTAATAAACTAAACTAGAAACTAACTGTTTGTTTTAAATTTAATAAACTAGAAACTAACTGTTTGTTTTTAAATTTAATAAACTAGAAACTAACTGTTTGTTTTAAATTTAATAAACTAGAAACTAACTGTTTAAATTTTTTAAATTTAATAAACTAGAAACTAACTGTTTGTTTTAAATTTAATAAACTAGAAACTAACTGTTTGTTTTTTAAATTTAATAAACTAGAAACTAACTGTTTGTTTTAAATTTAATAAACTAGAAACTAACTGTTTGTTTTAAATTTAATAAACTAGAAACTAACTGTTTGTTTTTAAATTTAATAAACTAGAAACTAACTGTTTGTTTTTAAATTTAATAAACTAGAAACTAACTGTTTGTTTTTAAATTTAATAAACTAGAAACTAACTGTTTGTTTTTTAAATTTAATAAACTATAAACTAACTGTTTGTTTTTTTAAATTTAATAAACTAGAAACTAACTGTTTGTTTTAAATTTTTTAAATTTAATAAACTAGAAACTAATTGTTTGTTTTAAATTTAATAAACTAGAAACTAACTGTTTGTTTTTAAATTTAATAAACTAGAAACTAACTGTTTGTTTTTAAATTTAATAAACTAGAAACTAACTGTTTGTTTTTAAATTTAATAAACTAGAAACTAACTGTTTGTTTTTAAATTTAATAAACTAGAAACTAACTGTTTGAAACTAACTGTTTTTTTAAATTTAATAAACTAGAAACTAACTGTTTGTTTTTAAATTTAATAAACTAGAAACTAACTGTTTGTTTTAAATTTAATAAACTAGAAACTAACTGTTTGTTTTTTAAATTTAATAAACTAGAAACTAACTGTTTGTTTTTTAAATTTAATAAACTAGAAACTAACTGTTTGTTTTTTAAATTTAATAAACTAGAAACTAACTGTTTGTTTTAAATTTAATAAACTAGAAACTAACTGTTTGTTTTAAATTTAATAAACTAGAAACTAACTGTTTGTTTTTTTTTAAATTTAATAAACTAGAAACTAACTGTTTGTTTTTTAAATTTAATAAACTAGAAACTAACTGTTTGTTTTTTTTAAATTTAATAAACTAGAAACTAACTGTTTGTTTTAAATTTAATAAACTAGAAACTAACTGTTTGTTTTTAAATTTAATAAACTAGAAACTAACTGTTTGTTTTAAATTTAATAAACTAGAAACTAACTGTTTTTGTTTTAAATTTAATAAACTAGAAACTAACTGTTTGTTTTAAATTTTTTAAATTTAATAAACTAGAAACTAACTGTTTTTAAATTTTTTTAAATTTAATAAACTAGAAACTAACTGTTTGTTAGAAACTAACTGTTTTTTTAAATTTAATAAACTAGAAACTAACTGTTTGTTTTAAATTTAATAAACTAGAAACTAACTGTTTGTTTTTAAATTTAATAAACTAGAAACTAACTGTTTGTTTTAAATTTAATAAACTAGAAACTAACTGTTTGTTTTTAAATTTAATAAACTAGAAACTAACTGTTTGTTTTTTAAATTTAATAAACTAGAAACTAAGTTTTAAATTTAATAAACTAGAAACTAACTGTTTGTTTTAAATTTAATAAACTAGAAACTAACTGTTTGTTTTTTAAATTTAATAAACTAGAAACTAACTGTTTGTTTTAAATTTAATAAACTAGAAACTAACTGTTTGTTTTTTTAAATTTAATAAACTAGAAACTAACTGTTTGTTTTTAAATTTAATAAACTAGAAACTAACTGTTTGTTTTTAAATTTAATAAACTAGAAACTAACTGTTTGTTTTAAATTTAATAAACTAGAAACTAACTGTTTGTTTTAAATTTAATAAACTAGAAACTAACTGTTTGTTTTTAAATTTAATAAACTAGAAACTAACTGTTTGTTTTTTAAATTTAATAAACTAGAAACTAACTGTTTGTTTTTTAAATTTAATAAACTAGAAACTAACTGTTTGTTTTTTAAATTTAATAAACTAGAAACTAACTGTTTGTTTTTAAATTTAATAAACTAGAAACTAACTGTTTTTTTTAAATTTAATAAACTAGAAACTAACTGTTTGTTTTAAATTTAATAAACTAGAAACTAACTGTTTGTTTTTTAAATTTAATAAACTAGAAACTAACTGTTTGTTTTAAATTTAATAAACTAGAAACTAACTGTTTGTTTTAAATTTAATAAACTAGAAACTAACTGTTTTGTTTTAAATTTAATAAACTAGAAACTAACTGTTTGTTTTAAATTTAATAAACTAGAAACTAACTGTTTGTTTTAAATTTAATAAACTAGAAACTAACTGTTTGTTTTTAAATTTAATAAACTAGAAACTAACTGTTTGTTTTAAATTTAATAAACTAGAAACTAACTGTTTGTTTTAAATTTAATAAACTAGAAACTAACTGTTTGTTTTTAAATTTAATAAACTAGAAACTAACTGTTTGTTTTTTAAATTTAATAAACTAGAAACTAACTGTTTAAATTTTTAGAAACTAACTGTTTGTTTTTAATTTAATAAACTAGAAACTAACTGTTTGTTTTAAATTTAATAAACTAGAAACTAACTGTTTGTTTTTTTTAAATTTAATAAACTAGAAACTAACTGTTTGTTTTTAAATTTAATAAACTAGAAACTAACTGTTTGTTTTTAAATTTAATAAACTAGAAACTAACTGTTTGTTTTTAAATTTAATAAACTAGAAACTAACTGTTTGTTTTTTAAATTTAATAAACTAGAAACTAACTGTTTGTTTTTAAATTTAACAAACTAGAAACTAACTGTTTGTTTTAAATTTAATAAACTAGAAACTAACTGTTTGTTTTTAAGGTAAATTTAATAAACTAGAAACTAACTGTTTGTTTTTAAATTTAATAAACTAGAAACTAACTGTTTTTTTTAAATTTAATAAACTAGAAACTAACTGTTTGTTTTTAAATTTAATAAACTAGAAACTAACTGTTTTTTTTAAATTTAATAAACTAGAAACTAACTGTTTGTTTTAAATTTAATAAACTAGAAACTAACTGTTTGTTTTTTAAATTTAATAAACTAGAAACTAACTGTTTGTTTTTAAATTTAATAAACTAGAAACTAACTGTTTGTTTTAAATTTAATAAACTAGAAACTAACTGTTTGTTTTAAATTTAATAAACTAGAAACTAACTGTTTGTTTTAAATTTAATAAACTAGAAACTAACTGTTTTTTTTAAATTTAATAAACTAGAAACTAACTGTTTGTTTTTTAAATTTAATAAACTAGAAACTAACTGTTTGTTTTTAAATTTAATAAACTAGAAACTAACTGTTTGTTTTTTTAAATTTAATTTAAAATTTAATAAACTAGAAACTAACTGTTTGTTTTTAAATTTAATAAACTAGAAACTAACTGTTTGTTTTAAATTTAATAAACTAGAAACTAACTGTTTGTTTTTAAATTTAATAAACTAGAAACTAACTGTTTGTTTTAAATTTAATAAACTAGAAACTAACTGTTTGTTTTTTAAATTTAATAAACTAGAAACTAATTGTTTGTTTTAAATTTAATAAACTAGAAACTAACTGTTTGTTTTTTAAATTTAATAAACTAGAAACTAACTGTTTGTTTTTAAATTTAATAAACTAGAAACTAACTGTTTGTTTTTAAATTTAATAAACTAGAAACTAACTGTTTTTTTTAAATTTTAAATTTAATAAACTAGAAACTAACTGTTTGTTTTTAAATTTAATAAACTAGAAACTAACTGTTTGTTTTTAAATTTAATAAACTAGAAACTAACTGTTTGTTTTTAAATTTAATAAACTAGAAACTAACTGTTTGTTTTAAATTTAATAAACTAGAAACTAACTGTTTGTTTTTAAATTTAATAAACTAGAAACTAATTGTTTGTTTTTTAAATTTAATAAACTAGAAACTAACTGTTTGTTTTTAAATTTAATAAACTAGAAACTAACTGTTTGTTTTTAAATTTAATAAACTAGAAACTAACTGTTTGTTTTAAATTTAATAAACTAGAAACTAACTGTTTGTTTTAAATTTAATAAACTAGAAACTAACTGTTTGTTTTTAAATTTAATAAACTAGAAACTAACTGTTTGTTTTAAATTTAATAAACTAGAAACTAACTGTTTGTTTTTAAATTTAATAAACTAGAAACTAACTGTTTGTTTTTAAATTTAATAAACTAGAAACTAACTGTTTGTTTTTTAGCTAAATTTAATAAACTAGAAACTAACTGTTTGTTTTTAAATTTAATAAACTAGAAACTAACTGTTTGTTTTAAATTTAATAAACTAGAAACTAACTGTTTGTTTTTAAATTTAATAAACTAGAAACTAACTGTTTGTTTTAAATTTAATAAACTAGAAACTAACTGTTTGTTTTAAATTTAATAAACTAGAAACTAACTGTTTGTTTTAAATTTAATAAACTAGAAACTAACTGTTTGTTTTTTAAATTTAATAAACTAGAAACTAACTGTTTGTTTTTTTTAAATTTAATAAACTAGAAACTAACTGTTTGTTTTTTAAATTTAATAAACTAGAAACTAACTGTTTGTTTTAAATTTAATAAACTAGAAACTAACTGTTTGTTTTAAATTTAATAAACTAGAAACTAACTGTTTGTTTTTTTAAATTTAATAAACTAGAAACTAACTGTTTGTTTTAAATTTAATAAACTAGAAACTAACTGTTTGTTTTTAAATTTAATAAACTAGAAACTAACTGTTTGTTTTTAAATTTAATAAACTAGAAACTAACTGTTGTTTTTAAATTTAATAAACTAGAAACTAACTGTTTGTTTTAAATTTAATAAACTAGAAACTAACTGTTTGTTTTTTAAATTTAATAAACTAGAAACTAACTGTTTGTTTTTAAATTTAATAAACTAGAAACTAACTGTTTGTTTTAAATTTAATAAACTAGAAACTAACTGTTTGTTTTAAATTTAATAAACTAGAAACTAACTGTTTGTTTTAAATTTAATAAACTAGAAACTAACTGTTTGTTTTTAAATTTAATAAACTAGAAACTAACTGTTTGTTTTAAATTTAATAAACTAGAAACTAACTGTTTGTTTTAAATTTAATAAACTAGAAACTAACTGTTTGTTTTTAAATTTAATAAACTAGAAACTAACTGTTTGTTTTAAATTTAATAAACTAGAAACTAACTGTTTGTTTTTAAATTTAATAAACTAGAAACTAACTGTTTGTTTTTAAATTTAATAAACTAGAAACTAACTGTTTGTTTTAAATTTAATAAACTAGAAACTAACTGTTTGTTTTTAAATTTAATAAACTAGAAACTAACTGTTTGTTTTTTTAAATTTAATAAACTAGAAACTAACTGTTTGTTTTTTAAATTTAATAAACTAGAAACTAACTGTTTGTTTTTAAATTTAATAAACTAGAAACTAACTGTTTGTTTTAAATTTAATAAACTAGAAACTAACTGTTTGTTTTAAATTTAATAAACTAGAAACTAACTGTTTGTTTTTTAAATTTAATAAACTAGAAACTAACTGTTTGTTTTAAATTTAATAAACTAGAAACTAACTGTTTGTTTTAAATTTAATAAACTAGAAACTAACTGTTTGTTTTAAATTTAATAAACTAGAAACTAACTGTTGTTTTTAAATTTAATAAACTAGAAACTAACTGTTTGTTTTAAATTTAATAAACTAGAAACTAACTGTTTGTTTTTTTAAATTTAATAAACTAGAAACTAACTGTTTGTTTTTTAAATTTAATAAACTAGAAACTAACTGTTTGTTTTTTAAATTTAATAAACTAGAAACTAACTGTTTGTTTTTTAAATTTAATAAACTAGAAACTAACTGTTTGTTTTTTAAATTTAATAAACTAGAAACTAACTGTTTGTTTTTAAATTTAATAAACTAGAAACTAACTGTTTGTTTTTAAATTTAATAAACTAGAAACTAACTGTTTGTTTTTAAATTTAATAAACTAGAAACTAACTGTTTGTTTTTAAATTTAATAAACTAGAAACTAACTGTTTGTTTTAAATTTAATAAACTAGAAACTAACTGTTTTGTTTTTAAATTTAATAAACTAGAAACTAACTTTGTGTTTTAAATTTAATAAACTAGAAACTAACTGTTGTTTTTTTAAATTTAATAAACTAGAAACTAACTGTTTGTTTTTAATTTAATAAACTAGAAACTAACTGTTTGTTTTTAAATTTAATAAACTAGAAACTAACTGTTTGTTTTTTAAATTTAATAAACTAGAAACTAACTGTTTGTTTTAAATTTAATAAACTAGAAACTAACTGTTTGTTTTTTAAATTTAATAAACTAGAAACTAACTGTTTGTTTTAAAAATAAACTAGAAACTAACTGTTTGTTTTTAAATTTAATAAACTAGAAACTAACTGTTTTTTTTTAAATTTAATAAACTAGAAACTAACTGTTTGTTTTTAAATTTAATAAACTAGAAACTAACTGTTTGTTTTTAAATTTAATAAACTAGAAACTAACTGTTTGTTTTAGCTAAATTTAATAAACTAGAAACTAACTGTTTTTTTAAATTTAATAAACTAGAAACTAACTGTTTGTTTTTTTAAATTTAATAAACTAGAAACTAACTGTTTGTTTTAAATTTAATAAACTAGAAACTAACTGTTTTGTTTTAAATTTAATAAACTAGAAATTAACTGTTTGTTACTAAATTTAATAAACTAGAAACTGTTTGTTTTTAAATTTAATAAACTAGAAACTAACTGTTTGTTTTAAATTTAATAAACTAGAAACTAACTGTTTGTTTTTAAATTTAATAAACTAGAAACTAACTGTTTGTTTTTAAATTTAATAAACTAGAAACTAACTGTTGTTTTTTAAATTTAATAAACTTTTAAATTTAATAAACTAGAAACTAACTGTTTGTTTTTAAATTTAATAAACTAGAAACTAACTGTTTGTTTTAAATTTAATAAACTAGAAACTAACTGTTTGTTTTTTTAAATTTAATAAACTAGAAACTAACTGTTTGTTTTTTAAATTTAATAAACTAGAAACTAACTGTTTGTTTTTTAAATTTAATAAACTAGAAACTAACTGTTTGTTTTTAAATTTAATAAACTAGAAACTAACTAACTGTTTGTTTGTTTTAAATTTAATAAACTAGAAACTAACTGTTTGTTTTTTTTAAATTTAATAAACTAGAAACTAACTGTTTGTTTTTTTAAATTTAATAAACTAGAAACTAACTGTTTGTTTTTTAAATTTAATAAACTAGAAACTAACTGTTTGTTTTTAAATTTAATAAACTAGAAACTAACTGTTTGTTTTTTAAATTTAATAAACTAGAAACTAACTGTTTTTTTTTAAATTTAATAAACTAGAAACTAACTGTTTGTTTTAAATTTTTTAAATTTAATAAACTAAGAAACTAACTGTTTGTTTTTTAAATTTAATAAACTAGAAACTAACTGTTTGTTTTTAAATTTAAAAAACTAGAAACTAACTGTTTGTTTTTAAATTTAATAAACTAGAAACTAACTGTTTGTTTTAAATTTAATAAACTAGAAACTAACTGTTTGTTTTAAATTTAATAAACTAGAAACTAACTGTTTGTTTTTTAAATTTAATAAACTAGAAACTAACTGTTTTTTTTTTAAATTTAATAAACTAGAAACTAACTGTTTGTTTTTAAATTTAATAAACTAGAAACTAACTGTTTGTTTTTTTTAAATTTAATAAACTAGAAACTAACTGTTTGTTTTTTAAATTTAATAAACTAGAAACTAACTGTTTGTTTTAAATTTAATAAACTAGAAACTAACTGTTTGTTTTTTAAATTTAATAAACTAGAAACTAACTGTTTGTTTTTAAATTTAATAAACTAGAAACTAACTGTTTGTTTTAAATTTAATAAACTAGAAAAACTGTTTGTTTAAATTTTTTAAATTTAATAAACTAGAAACTAACTGTTTGTTTTTTTTAAATTTAATAAACTAGAAACTAACTGTTTGTTTTAAATTTAATAAACTAGAAACTAACTGTTTGTTTTAAATTTAATAAACTAGAAACTAACTGTTTGTTTTTAAATTTAATAAACTAGAAACTAACTGTTTGTTTGTTTTAAATTTAATAAACTAGAAACTAACTGTTTGTTTTTAAATTTAATAAACTAGAAACTAACTGTTTGTTTTTTAAATTTAATAAACTAGAAACTAACTGTTTGTTTTAAATTTAATAAACTAGAAACTAACTGTTTGTTTTTAAATTTAATAAACTAGAAACTAACTGTTTGTTTTTTTTTAAATTTAATAAACTAGAAACTAACTGTTTGTTTTAAATTTAATAAACTAGAAACTAACTGTTTGTTTTTTAAATTTAATAAACTAGAAACTAACTGTTTTAAATTTTTAAATTTAATTTAAACTAGAAACTAACTGTTTGTTTTTAAATTAATAAACTAAACTAGAAATTTAATAAACTGTTTGTTTTTAAATTTAATAAACTAGAAACTAACTGTTTGAAACTAACTGTTTTTTTAAATTTAATAAACTAGAAACTAACTGTTTTGTTTTAAATTTAATAAACTAGAAACTAACTGTTTGTTTTAAATTTTTAAACTGTTTGTTTTTAATTTAAACTAAACTAAGAAACTAACTGTTTGTTTTTAAATTTAATAAACTAGAAACTAACTGTTTGTTTTTAAATTTAATAAACTAGAAACTAACTGTTTGTTTTTTAAATTTAATAAACTAGAAACTAACTTTTTAAATTTAATAAACTAGAAACTAACTGTTTGTTTTAAATTTAATAAACTAGAAACTAACTGTTTGTTTTAAATTTAATAAACTAGAAACTAACTGTTTGTTTTAAATTTAATAAACTAGAAACTAACTGTTTGTTTTTAAATTTAATAAACTAGAAACTAACTGTTTGTTTTTAAATTTAATAAACTAGAAACTAACTGTTTGTTTTAAATTTAATAAACTAGAAACTAACTGTTTGTTTTAAATTTAATAAACTAGAAACTAACTGTTTGTTTTTAAATTTAATAAACTAGAAACTAACTGTTTGTTTTTAAATTTAATAAACTAGAAACTAACTGTTTGTTTTAAATTTAATAAACTAGAAACTAACTGTTTGTTTTTAAATTTAATAAACTAGAAACTAACTGTTTGTTTTTAAATTTAATAAACTAGAAACTAACTGTTTTAAATTTAATAAACTAGAAACTAACTGTTTGTTTTTTAAATTTAATAAACTAGAAACTAACTGTTTGTTTTAAATTTAATAAACTAGAAAAACTAACTGAAACTTTGTTTTTTTAAATTTAATAAACTAGAAACTAACTGTTTGTTTTTAAATTTAATAAACTAGAAACTAACTGTTTGTTTTTAAATTTAAAAAACTAGAAACTAACTATTTGTTTGTTTTTAAATTTAATAAACTAGAAACTAATTGTTTGTTTTGAATTTAATAAACAAGAAACTAACTGTTTGTTTTTAAATTCAATAAACTAGAAACTAACTGTTTGTTTTTAAATTTAATAAACTAGAAACTAACTGTTTGTTTTAAATTTAATAAACTAGAAACTAACTGTTTGTTTTAAATTTAATAAACTAGAAACTAACTGTTTGTTTTTAAATTTAATAAACTAGAAACTAATTGTTTGTTTTAAATTTAATAAACTAGAAACTAACTGTTTGTTTTTAAATTTAATAAACTAGAAACTAACTGTTTGTTTTTAAATTTAATAAACTAAAAACTAACTGTTTGTTTTTTTTTTAATTTAATAAACTAGAAACTAACTGTTTTTGTTTTAAATTTAATAAACTAGAAACTAACTGTTTGTTTTTAAATTTAATAAACTAGAAACTAACTGTTTGTTTTTAAATTTAATAAACTAGAAACTAATTGTTTGTTTTAAATTTAATAAACTAGAAACTAACTGTTTGTTTTTTAAATTTAATAAACTAGAAACTAACTGTTTGTTTTTAAATTTAATAAACTAGAAACTAACTGTTTGTTTTTAAATTTAATAAACTAGAAACTAACTGTTTGTTTTAAATTTAATAAACTAGAAACTAACTGTTTGTTTTTTTAAATTTAATAAACTTTTTGTTTTTAAATTTAATAAACTAGAAACTAACTGTTTGTTTTAAATTTTTAATTTAATAAACTAGAAACTGTTTTACTAAATTTAATAAACTAGAAACTGTTTGTTTTTAAATTTAATAAACTAGAAACTAACTGTTTGTTTTTAAATTTAATAAACTAGAAACTAACTGTTTGTTTTTAAATTTAATAAACTAGAAACTAACTGTTTGTTTTAAATTTTTTAAATTTAATAAACTAGAAACTAACTGTTTGTTTTTAAATTTAATAAACTAGAAACTAACTGTTTGTTTTAAATTTTTAAATTTAATAAACTAGAAACTAACTGTTTGTTTTTTTTTTAAATTTAATAAACTAGAAACTAACTGTTTGTTTTAAATTTAATAAACTAGAAACTAACTGTTTTTTTTTTTTAAATTTAATAAACTGTTTGTTTTTTTAAATTTAATAAACTAGAAACTAACTGTTTGTTTTTAAATTTAATAAACTAGAAACTAACTGTTTGTTTTTTAAATTTAATAAACTAGAAACTAACTGTTTGTTTTTAAATTTAATAAACTAGAAATTTAATAAACTAGAAACTAACTGTTTGTTTTAAATTTAATAAACTAGAAACTAACTGTTTGTTTTTAAATTTAATAAACTAGAAACTAACTGTTTGTTTTTAAATTTAATAAACTAGAAACTAACTGTTTGTTTTTAAATTTAATAAACTAGAAACTAACTGTTTGTTTTTTAAATTTAATAAACTAGAAATTAACTGTTTGTTTTAAATTTAATAAACTAGAAACTAACTGTTTGTTTTTAAATTTAATAAACTAGAAACTAATTGTTTGTTTTTAATTTAATAAACTATAAACTAACTGTTTGTTTTTAAATTTAATCAACTAAAAATTAACTGTTTGTTATTAAATTTAATAAACTAGAAACTGTTTGTTTGTTTTTTTAAATTTAATAAACTAGAAACTGTTTGTTTGTTTTAAATTTAATAAACTAGAAACTAACTGTTTGTTTAAATTTAATTTTAAATTTAATAAACTAGAAACTAACTGTTTGTTTTTAAATTTAATAAACTAGAAACTAACTGTTTGTTTTAAATTTAATAAACTAGAAACTAACTGTTTGTTTTTAAATTTAATAAACTATAAACTAACTGTTTGTTTTAAATTTAATAAACTAGAAACTAACTGTTTGTTTTTAAATTTAATAAACTAAAAACTAACTGTTTGTTTTTTAAATTTAATAAACTAGAAACTAACTGTTTGTTTTAAATTTAATAAACTAGAAACTAACTGTTTGTTTTTTTAAATTTAATAAACTAGAAACTAACTGTTTGTTTTAAATTTAATAAACTAGAAACTAACTGTTTGTTTTTTAAATTTAATAAACTAGAAACTAACTGTTGTTTTTAAATTTAATAAACTAGAAACTAACTGTTTGTTTTTAAATTTAATAAACTAGAAACTAACTGTTTTTTAAATTTAATAAACTAGAAACTAACTGTTTTTAAATTTAATAAACTAGAAACTAACTGTTTGTTTTTTAAATTTAATAAACTAGAAACTAACTGTTTGTTTTA
The DNA here is from genome assembly GCF_004210375.1 of Tachypleus tridentatus. NCBI lineage: Eukaryota > Metazoa > Arthropoda > Merostomata > Xiphosura > Limulidae > Tachypleus > Tachypleus tridentatus. Next base: position 9,934,866 of record NW_027467777.1, on the reverse strand, counting down.
AATTTAATAAACTAGAAACTAACTGTTTGTTTTTTTAAATTTAATAAACTAGAAACTAACTGTTTGTTTTTTAAATTTAATAAACTAGAAACTAACTGTTTGTTTTTAAATTTAATAAACTAGAAACTAACTGTTTGAAACTAACTGTTTTTTAAATTTAATAAACTAGAAACTAACTGTTTGTTTTTTAAATTTAATAAACTAGAAACTAACTAATTTAATAAACTAGAAACTGTTTTTAAATTTAATAAACTAGAAACTAACTGTTTGTTTTTTAAATTTAATAAACTAGAAACTAACTGTTTGTTTTTAAATTTAATAAACTAGAAACTAACTGTTTGTTTTAAATTTAATAAACTAGAAACTAACTGTTTGTTTTAAATTTAATAAACTAGAAACTAACTGTTTGTTTTAAATTTAATAAACTAGAAACTAACTGTTTGTTTTTTAAATTTAATAAACTAGAAACTAACTGTTTTTTTTAAATTTAATAAACTAGAAACTAACTGTTTGTTTTTAAATTTAATAAACTAGAAACTAACTGTTTGTTTTAAATTTAATAAACTAGAAACTAACTGTTTGTTTTTAAATTTAATAAACTAGAAACTAACTGTTTGTTTTAAATTTAATAAACTAGAAACTAACTGTTTGTTTTAAACTAATAAACTAGAAACTAACTGTTTGTTTTTAAATTTAATAAACTAGAAACTAACTGTTTGTTTTAAATTTAATAAACTAGAAACTAACTGTTTGTTTTTAAATTTAATAAACTAGAAACTAACTGTTTGTTTTTAAATTTAATAAACTAGAAACTAACTGTTTGTTTTTAAATTTAATAAACTAGAAACTAACTGTTTGTTTTAAATTTAATAAACTAGAAACTAACTGTTTTTTTTTAAATTTAATAAACTAGAAACTAACTGTTTGTTTTTAAATTTAATAAACTAGAAACTAACTGTTTGTTTTTAAATTTAATAAACTAGAAACTAACTGTTTTTTTTAAATTTAATAAACTAAAAACTAACTGTTTGTTTGTTTTAAATTTAATAAACTAGAAACTAACTGTTTGTTTTTAAATTTAATAAACTAGAAACTAACTGTTTGTTTTTAAATTTAATAAACTAGAAACTAACTGTTTGTTTTTAAATTTAATAAACTAGAAACTAACTGTTTGTTTTAAATTTAATAAACTAGAAACTAACTGTTTGTTTTTAAATTTAATAAACTAGAAACTAACTGTTTGTTTTTTAAATTTAATAAACTAGAAACTAACTGTTTGTTTTTAAATTTAATAAACTAGAAACTAACTGTTTGTTTTTAAATTTAATAAACTAGAAACTAACTGTTTGTTTTTAAATTTAATAAACTAGAAACTAACTGTTTGTTTTTAAATTTAATAAACTAGAAACTAACTGTTTGTTTGTTTTTAAATTTAATAAACTAGAAACTAATTGTTTATTTTAAATTTAATAAACTAGAAACTAACTGTTTGTTTTTAAATTTAATAAACTAGAAACTAACTGTTTGTTTTTAAATTTAATAAACTAAAAACTAACTGTTTGTTTTTTTTAAATTTAATAAACTAGAAACTAACTGTTTGTTTTTAAATTTAATAAACTAGAAACTAACTGTTTGTTTTTTAGGTAAATTTAATAAACTAGAAACTAACTGTTTGTTTTAAATTTAATAAACTAGTTTTAAATTTAATAAACTAGAAACTAACTGTTTGTTTTTTAAATTTAATAAACTAGAAACTAACTGTTTGTTTTTAAATTTAATAAACTAAAAACTAACTGTTTGTTTTTTAGGTAAATTTAATAAACTAGAAACTAACTGTTTGTTTTTTAAATTTAATAAACTAGAAACTAACTGTTTTTTTTTAAATTTAATAAACTAGAAACTAACTGTTTGTTTTAAATTTAATAAACTAGAAACTAACTGTTTGTTTTAAATTTAATAAACTAGAAACTAACTGTTTGTTTTTAAATTTAATAAACTAGAAACTAACTGTTTGTTTTAAATTTAATAAACTAGAAACTAACTGTTTGTTTTTAAATTTAATAAACTAGAAACTAACTGTGTTGTTTTAAATTTAATAAACTAGAAACTAACTGTTTGTTTTTAAATTTAATAAACTAGAAACTAACTGTTTGTTTTAAATTTAATAAACTAGAAACTAACTGTTTGTTTTTTAAATTTAATAAACTAGAAACTAACTGTTTGTTTTTTAAATTTAATAAACTAGAAACTAACTGTTTGTTTTTAAATTTAATAAACTAGAAACTAACTGTTTGTTTTTTAAATTTAATAAACTAGAAACTAACTGTTTGTTTTTAAATTTAATAAACTAGAAACTAACTGTTTGTTTTAAATTTAATAAACTAGAAACTAACTGTTTGTTTTAAATTTAATAAACTAGAAACTAACTGTTTGTTTTAAATTTAATAAACTAGAAACTAACTGTTTGTTTTAAATTTAATAAACTAGAAACTAACTGTTTGTTTTAAATTTAATAAACTAGAAACTAACTGTTTGTTTTAAATTTAATAAACTAGAAACTAACTGTTTGTTTTTTAAATTTAATAAACTAGAAACTAACTGTTTGTTTTAATAAACTTTTTTAAATTTAATAAACTAGAAACTAACTGTTTGTTTTTAAATTTAATAAACTAGAAACTAACTGTTTGTTTTAAATTTAATAAACTAGAAACTAACTGTTTGTTTTTAAATTTAATAAACTAGAAACTAACTGTTTGTTTTAAATTTAATAAACTAGAAACTAACTGTTTGTTTTTAAATTTAATAAACTAGAAACTAACTGTTTGTTTTTAAATTTAATAAACTAGAAACTAACTGTTTTGTTTTAAATTTAATAAACTAGAAACTAACTGTTTGTTTTTAAATTTAATAAACTAGAAACTAACTGTTTGTTTTAAATTTAATAAACTAGAAACTAACTGTTTGTTTTAAATTTAATAAACTAGAAACTAACTGTTTGTTTTTAAATTTAATAAACTAGAAACTAACTGTTTGTTTGTTTTAAATTTAATAAACTAGAAACTAACTGTTTGTTTTTAAATTTAATAAACTAGAAACTAACTGTTTGTTTTAAATTTAATAAATTTAACTGTTTGTTTTAAACTAATAAACTAGAAACTAACTGTTTGTTTTAAATTTAATAAACTAGAAACTAACTGTTTGTTTTTAAATTTAATAAACTAGAAACTAACTGTTTGTTTTAAATTTAATAAACTAGAAACTAACTGTTTGTTTTTAAATTTAATAAACTAGAAACTAACTGTTTGTTTTTTAAATTTAATAAACTAGAAATTAACTGTTTGTTTTTAAATTTAATAAACTAGAAACTAATTGTTTGTTTTAAATTTAATAAACTAGAAACTAACTGTTTGTTTTTAAATTTAATAAACTAGAAACTAACTGTTTGTTTTAAATTTAATAAACTAGAAACTAACTGTTTGTTTTAAATTTAATAAACTAGAAACTAACTGTTTGTTTTTAAATTTAATAAACTAGAAACTAATTGTTTGTTTTTTAAATTTAATAAACTAGAAACTAACTGTTTGTTTTTTTAAATTTAATAAACTAGAAACTAACTGTTTGTTTTAAATTTAATAAACTAGAAACTAACTGTTTGTTTTAAATTTAATAAACTAGAAACTAACTGTTTTTTTTAAATTTAATAAACTAGAAACTAACTGTTTGTTTTTAAATTTTAAATTTAAATTTAATAAATAAACTAGAAACTAACTGTTTGTTTTAAATTTAATAAACTAGAAACTAACTGTTTGTTTTTAAATTTAATAAACTAGAAACTAACTGTTTGTTTTTAAATTTAATAAACTAGAAACTAACTGTTTGTTTTTAAATTTAATAAACTAGAAACTAACTGTTTGTTTTTAAATTTAATAAACTAGAAACTAACTGTTCTTTTTTTAAATTTAATAAACTAGAAACTAACTGTTTGTTTTTAAATTTAATAAACTAGAAACTAACTGTTTGTTTTTAAATTTAATAAACTAGAAACTAACTGTTTGTTTTTAAATTTAATAAACTAGAAACTAACTTTTTTTTTTAAATTTAATAAACTAGAAACTAACTGTTTGTTTTTGAATTTAATAAACTAGAAACTAACTGTTTGTTTTAAATTTAATAAACTAGAAACTAACTGTTTGTTTTTTACCTAAATTTAATAAACTAGAAACTAACTGTTTTTTTTTAAATTTAATAAACTGGAAACTAAGTTTGTTTTTAAATTTAAAAAACTAGAAACTAACTGTTTGTTTTTAAATTTAATAAACTAAAAACTAACTGTTTGTTTGTTTTTTAATTTAATAAACTATAAACTAATTGTTTGTTTTTAAATTTAATAAACTAGAAACTAACTGTTTGTTTTTAAATTTAATAAACTAGAAACTAACTGTTTGTTTTTAAATTTAATAAACTAGAAACTAAAATTTAATAAACTAAACTAACTGTTTGTTTTTTTAAATTTAATAAACTAGAAACTAACTGTTTGTTTTTAAATTTAATAAACTAGAAACTAACTGTTTGTTTTAAATTTAATAAACTAGAAACTAACTGTTTGTTTTTAAATTTAATAAACTAGAAACTAACTGTTTGTTTTAAATTTAATAAACTAGAAACTAACTGTTTGTTTTAAATTTAATAAACTAGAAACTAACTGTTTGTTTTTAAATTTAATAAACTAGAAACTAACTGTTTGTTTTTAAATTTAATAAACTAGAAACTAACTGTTTGTTTTAAATTTAATAAACTAGAAACTAACTGTTTGTTTTGAAATTTAATAAACTAGAAACTAACTGTTTGTTTTTAAATTTAATAAACTAACTGTTTGTTTTTAAATTTAAACTAACTGTTTGTTTTTAAATTTAATAAACTAGAAACTAACTGTTTGTTTTTAAATTTAATAAACTAGAAACTAACTGTTTGTTTTTAAATTTAATAAACTAGAAACTAACTGTTTGTTTTTAAATTTAATAAATAGAAAAACTAGAAACTAACTGAAACTAACTGTTGTTTTAAATTTTTTAAATTTAATAAACTAGAAACTAACTGTTTGTTTTTAAATTTAATAAACTAGAAACTAACTGTTTGTTTTTTTTAAATTTAATAAACTAGAAACTAACTGTTTGTTTTAAATTTAATAAACTAGAAACTAACTGTTTGTTTTTTTTATTAAACTAGAAACTAACTGTTTGTTTTTTAAAACTAAACTGTTTGTTTTTTTAAATTTAATAAACTAGAAACTAACTGTTTGTTTTTTAAATTTAATAAACTAGAAACTAACTGTTTGTTTTAAATTTAATAAACTAGAAACTAACTGTTTGTTTTAAATTTAATAAACTAGAAACTAACTGTTTGTTTTTAAATTTAACAAACTAGAAACTAATTGTTTGATTTTAAATTTAATAAACTAGAAACTAACTGTTTTTTTTAAATTTAATAAACTAGAAACTAACTGTTTGTTTTAAATTTAATAAACTAGAAACTAACTGTTTGTTTTAAATTTAATAAACTAGAAACTAACTGTTTGTTTTAAATTTAATAAACTAGAAACTAACTGTTTGTTTTAAATTTAATAAACTAGAAACTAACTGTTTGTTTTAAATTTAATAAACTAGAAACTAACTGTTTGTTTTTTTAGAAACTAACTGTTTGTTTTAAATTTAATAAACTAGAAACTAACTGTTTGTTTTAAATTTAATAAACTAGAAACTAACTGTTTGTTTTTAAATTTAATAAACTAGAAACTAACTGTTTGTTTTTAAATTTAATAAACTAGAAACTAACTGTTTGTTTTTAAATTTAATAAACTAGAAACTAACTGTTTGTTTTAAATTTAATAAACTAGAAACTAACTGTTTGTTTTTAAATTTAATAAACTAGAAACTAACTGTTTGTTTTTAAATTTAATAAACTAGAAACTAACTGTTTGTTTTAAATTTAATAAACTAGAAACTAACTGTTTGTTTTTAAATTTAATAAACTAGAAACTAACTGTTTGTTTTTAAATTTAATAAACTAGAAACTAACTGTTTTTTTTTAAATTTAATAAACTAGAAACTAACTGTTTGTTTTTAAATTTAATAAACTAGAAACTAACTGTTTGTTTTTAAATTTAATAAACTAGAAACTAACTGTTTGTTTTTAAATTTAATAAACTAGAAACTTTGTTTTTTTTTTTAAATTTAATAAACTAGAAACTAACTGTTTGTTTTTTAAATTTAATAAACTGTTGTTTGTTTTTAAATTTAATAAACTAGAAACTAACTGTTTGTTTTAAATTTAATAAACTAGAAACTAACTGTTTGTTTTAAATTTAATAAACTAGAAACTAACTGTTTGTTTTTTAAATTTAATAAACTAGAAACTAACTGTTTGTTTTTTTAAATTTAATAAACTAGAAACTAACTGTTTTGTTTTTAAATTTAATAAACTAGAAACTAACTGTTTGTTTTTAAATTTAATAAACTAGAAACTAACTGTTTGTTTTTAAATTTAATAAACTAGAAACTAACTGTTTGTTTTAAATTTAATAAACTAGAAACTAACTGTTTGTTTTTAAATTTAATAAACTAGAAACTAACTGTTTGTTTTTTAAATTTAATAAACTAGAAACTAACTGTTTGTTTTAAATTTAATAAACTAGAAACTAACTGTTTTTTTTTTAAATTTAATAAACTAGAAACTAACTGTTTGTTTTAAATTTAATAAACTAGAAACTAACTGTTTGTTTTTTAAATTTAATAAACTAGAAACTAACTGTTTGTTTTTAAATTTAATAAACTAGAAACTAACTGTTTGTTTTTAAATTTAATAAACTAGAAACTAACTGTTTGTTTTTAAATTTAATAAACTAGAAACTAACTGTTTGTTTTTTAAATTTAATAAACTAGAAACTAACTGTTTGTTTTAAATTTAATAAACTAGAAACTAACTGTTTGTTTTTAAATTTAATAAACTAGAAACTAACTGTTTGTTTTTAAATTTTTAAATTTAATAAACTAGAAACTAACTGTTTGTTTTTAAATTTAATAAACTAGAAACTAATTGTTTGTTTTTTAAATTTAATAAACTAGAAACTAACTGTTTGTTTTTAAATTTAATAAACTAGAAACTAACTGTTTGTTTTAAATTTAGTAAACTAGAAACTAACTGTTTGTTTTTAAATTTAGTAAATTAGAAACTAACTGTTTGTTTTAAATTTAATAAACTAGAAACTAACTGTTTTTAAATTTTTTAAATTTAATAAACTAGAAACTAACTGTTTGTTTTAAATTTAATAAACTAGAAACTAACTGTTTGTTTTTTTAAATTTAATAAACTAGAAACTAACTGTTTGTTTTAAATTTAATAAACTAGAAACTAACTGTTTGTTTTTAAATTTAATAAACTAGAAACTAACTGTTTGTTTTAAATTTAATAAACTAGAAACTAACTGTTTGTTTTTAAATTTAATAAACTAGAAACTAACTGTTTGTTTTTGAATTTAATAAACTAGAAACTAATTGTTTGTTTTTTTAATTTAATAAACTATAAACTAACTGTTTGTTTTTAAATTTAATAAACTAGAAACTAACTGTTTGTTTTAAATTTAATAAACTAGAAACTAACTGTTTGTTTTAAATTTAATAAACTAGAAACTAACTGTTTGTTTTTAAATTTAATAAACTAGAAACTAACTGTTTGTTTTAAATTTAATAAACTAGAAACTAACTGTTTGTTTTAAATTTAATAAACTAGAAACTAACTGTTTGTTTTTAAATTTAATAAACTAGAAACTAACTGTTTGTTTTTTTAATTTAATAAACTAGAAACTAACTGTTTGTTTTTAAATTTAATAAACTAGAAACTACTGTTTGTTTAAATTTTTAAATTTAATAAACTAGAAACTAACTGTTTGTTTTAAATTTAATAAACTAGAAACTAACTGTTTGTTTTTAAATTTAATAAACTAGAAACTAACTGTTTGTTTTAAATTTAATAAACTAGAAACTAACTGTTTTGTTTTAAATTTAATAAACTAGAAACTAACTGTTTGTTTTAAATTTAATAAACTAGAAACTAACTGTTTAAATTTAATAAACTAGAAACTAACTGTTTTTTAAATTTAATAAACTATAATCTAATTGTTTGTTTTTAATTTAATAAACTAGAAACTAACTGTTTGTTTTTAAATTTAATAAACTAGAAACTAACTGTTTGTTTTTTAAATTTAATAAACTAGAAACTAACTGTTTGTTTTTAAATTTAATAAACTAGAAACTAACTGTTTGTTTTTAAATTTAATAAACTAGAAACTAACTGTTTGTTTTTAAATTTAATAAACTAGAAACTAACTGTTTGTTTTTAAATTTAATAAACTAGAAACTAACTGTTTGTTTTTTTTAAATTTAATAAACTAGAAACTAACTGTTTATTTTAAATTTAATAAACTAGAAACTAACTGTTTGTTTTAAATTTAATAAACTAGAAACTAACTGTTTGTTTTTAAATTTAATAAACTAGAAACTAACTGTTTGTTTTTAAATTTAATAAACTAGAAACTAACTGTTTGTTTTTAAATTTAATAAACTAGAAACTAACTGTTTGTTTTTAAATTTAATAAACTAGAAACTAACTGTTTGTTTTTTAAATTTAATAAACTAGAAACTAACTGTTTGTTTTTTAGCTAAATTTAATAAACTACAAACTAACTGTTTGTTTTAAATTTAATAAACTAGAAACTAACTGTTTGTTTTTAAATTTAATAAACTAGAAACTAACTGTTCGTTTTTAAATTTAATAAACTAGAAACTAATTGTTTGTTTTTTAAATTTAATAAACTAGAAACTAACTGTTTGTTTTTAAATTTAATAAACTAGAAACTAACTGTTTGTTTTTAAATTTAATAAACTAGAAACTAACTGTTTGTTTTAAATTTAATAAACTAGAAACTAACTGTTTGTTTTTAAATTTAATAAACTAGAAACTAATTGTTTGTTTTAAATTTAATAAACTAGAAACTAACTGTTTGTTTTAAATTTAATAAACTAGAAACTAACTGTTTGTTTTTAAATTTAATAAACTAGAAACTAACTGTTTGTTTTAAATTTAATAAACTAGAAACTAACTGTTTGTTTTTAAATTTAATAAACTAAAAACTAACTGTTTGTTTGTTTTTAAATTTAATAAACTAGAAACTAACTGTTTGTTTTTAAATTTAATAAACTAGAAACTAACTGTTTGTTTTAAATTTAATAAACTAGAAACTAACTGTTTGTTTTTAAATTTAATAAACTAGAAACTAACTGTTTGTTTTTTTTAAATTTAATAAACTAGAAACTAACTGTTTTTTTTTAAATTTAATAAACTAGAAACTAACTGTTTGTTTTTAAATTTAATAAACTAGAAACTAACTGTTTGTTTTTAAATTTAATAAACTAGAAACTAACTGTTTGTTTTTAAATTTTAAATTTAATAAACTAGAAACTAACTGTTTGTTTTTAAATTTAATAAACTAGAAACTAACTGTTTGTTTTAAATTTAATAAACTAGAAACTAACTGTTTGTTTTTAAATTTAATAAACTAGAAACTAACTGTTTGTTTTTAAATTTAATAAACTAGAAACTAACTGTTTGTTTTTAAATTTAATAAACTAGAAACTAACTGTTTGTTTTAAATTTAATAAACTAGAAACTAACTGTTTGTTTTTTAAATTTAATAAACTAGAAACTAACTGTTTGTTTTAAATTTAATAAACTAGAAACTAACTGTTTGTTTTTAAATTTAATAAACTAGAAACTAACTGTTTTTTTTAAATTTAATAAACTAGAAACTAACTGTTTGTTTTAAATTTAATAAACTAGAAACTAACTGTTTGTTTAAGCTAAATTTAATAAACTAGAAACTAACTGTTTTTTTTTTTAAATTTAATAAACTAGAAACTAACTGTTTGTTTTTAAATTTAATAAACTAGAAACTAACTGTTTGTTTTTAAATTTAATAAACTAGAAACTAACTGTTTGTTTTAAATTTTTTAAATTTAATAAACTAGAAACTAACTGTTTGTTTTTAAATTTAATAAACTAGAAACTAACTGTTTGTTTTTAAATTTAATAAACTAGAAACTAACTGTTTGTTTTTAAATTTAATAAACTAGAAACTAACTGTTTGTTTTAAATTTAATAAACTAGAAACTAACTGTTTGTTTTTTTTAAATTTAATAAACTAGAAACTAACTGTTTGTTTTTAAATTTAATAAACTAGAAACTAACTGTTTGTTTTAAATTTAATAAACTAGAAACTAACTGTTTGTTTTTAAATTTAATAAACTAGAAACTAACTGTTTGTTTTAAATTTAATAAACTAGAAACTAACTGTTTGTTTTTAAATTTAATAAACTAGAAACTAACTGTTTGTTTTAAATTTAATAAACTAGAAACTAACTGTTTTTTTTTAAATTTAATAAACTAAAAACTAATTGTTTGTTTTAAATTTAATAAACTAGAAACTAACTGTTTGTTTTTAAATTTAATAAACTAGAAACTAACTGTTTGTTTTTAAATTTAATAAACTAGAAACTAACTGTTTGTTTTAAATTTAATAAACTAGAAACTAACTGTTTGTTTTTAAATTTAATAAACTAGAAACTAACTGTTTGTTTTTAAATTTAATAAACTAGAAACTAACTGTTTGTTTTTTAAATTTAATAAACTAGAAACTAACTGTTTGTTTATAAATTTAATAAACTAGAAACTAACTGTTTGTTTTAAATTTAATAAACTAGAAACTAACTGTTTGTTTTAAATTTAATAAACTAGAAACTAACTGTTTGTTTTAAATTTAAATTTAATAAACTAGAAACTAACTGTTTGTTTTTTAAATTTAATAAACTAGAAACTAACTGTTTGTTTTAAATTTAATAAACTAGAAACTAACTGTTTGTTTTAAATTTAATAAACTAGAAACTAACTGTTTGTTTTTAAATTTAATAAACTAGAAACTAACTGTTTGTTTTAAATTTAATAAACTAGAAACTAACTGTTTGTTTTTAAATTTAATAAACTAGAAACTAACTGTTTGTTTTTAAATTTAATAAACTAGAAACTAACTGTTTGTTTTTTAATTTAATAAACTAGAAACTATTTGTTTGTTTTTAAATTTAATAAACTATAAACTAACTGTTTGTTTTTAAATTTAATAAACTAGAAACTAACTGTTTGTTTTTAAATTTAATAAACTAGAAACTTTGTTTTTTAGGTAAATTTAATAAACTAGTAATTAACTGTTTTTTTTTTAAATTTAATAAACTAGAAACTAACTGTTTTTTTTTAAATTTAATAAACTAGAAACTAACTGTTTGTTTTTAAATTTAATAAACTAAAAACTAACTGTTTGTTTTTTTAAATTTAATAAACTAGAAACTAACTGTTTGTTTTTAAATTTAATAAACTAGAAACTAACTGTTTGTTTTTTAAACTAACTGTTCGTTTTTAAATTTAATAAACTAGAAACTAACTGTTTGTTTTTAATTTAATAAACTATAAACTAACTGTTTGTTTTTAAATTTAATAAACTAAAAACTAACTGTTTGTTTTTTTAAATTTAATAAACTAGAAACTAACTGTTTGTTTTTAAATTTAATAAACTAGAAACTAACTGTTTTTTTTAAATTTAATAAACTAGAAACTAACTGTTTGTTTTAAATTTAATAAACTAGAAACTAACTGTTTGTTTTTTAAATTTAATAAACTAGAAACTAACTGTTTGTTTTAAATTTAATAAACTAGAAAAAACTGTTTGTTTTTAAATTTAATAAACTAGAAACTAACTGTTTTGTTTTAAATTTAATAAACTAGAAACTAACTGTTTAAATTTAATAAACTAGAAACTAACTGTTTGTTTTTTAAATTTAATAAACTAGAAACTAACTGTTTGTTTTTAAATTTAATAAACTAGAAACTAACTGTTTGTTTTTAAATTTAATAAACTAGAAACTAACTGTTTGTTTTTAAATTTAATAAACTAGAAACTAACTGTTTGTTTTTAAATTTAATAAACTAGAAACTAACTGTTTGTTTTTAAATTTAATAAACTAGAAACTAACTGTTTGTTTTTTAAATTTAATAAACTAGAAACTAACTGTTTGTTTTTTTTAAATTTAATAAACTAGAAACTAACTGTTTGTTTTTAAATTTAATAAACTAGAAACTAACTGTTTGTTTTAAATTTAATAAACTAGAAACTAACTGTTTGTTTTTAAATTTAATAAACTAGAAACTAACTGTTTGTTTTTAAATTTAATAAACTAGAAACTAACTGTTTGTTTTTTAAATTTAATAAACTAGAAACTAACTGTTTGTTTTAGCTAAATTTAATAAACTAGAAACTAACTGTTTGTTTTAAATTTAATAAACTAGAAACTAACTGTTTGTTTTTAAATTTAATAAACTAGAAACTAACTGTTTGTTTTAAATTTAATAAACTAGAAACTAACTGTTTTTAAATTTTTAAATTTAATAAACTAGAAACTAACTGTTTGTTTTAAATTTAATAAACTAGAAACTAACTGTTTGTTTTTAAATTTAATAAACTAGAAACTAACTGTTTGTTTTTAAATTTAATAAACTAGAAACTAACTGTTTGTTTTTAAATTTAATAAACTAGAAACTAACTGTTTGTTTTTAAATTTAATAAACTAGAAACTAACTGTTTGTTTTTAAATTTAATAAACTAGAAACTAACTGTTTGTTTTAAATTTAATAAACTAGAAACTAACTGTTTGTTTTTAAATTTAATAAACTAGAAACTAACTGTTTGTTTTTAAATTTAATAAACTAGAAACTAACTGTTTTGTTTTAAATTTAATAAACTAGAAACTAACTGTTTGTTTTTAAATTTAATAAACTAGAAACTAACTGTTTTAAATTTTTAAATTTAATAAACTAGAAACTAACTGTTTGTTTTAAATTTAATAAACTAGAAACTAACTGTTTGTTTTTAAATTTAATAAACTAGAAACTAACTGTTTGTTTTTAAATTTAATAAACTAGAAACTAACTGTTTGTTTTTAAATTTAATAAACTAGAAACTAACTGTTTGTTTTTTTTAAATTTAATAAACTAGAAACTAATTGTTTGTTTTTTAAATTTAATAAACTAGAAACTAACTGTTTGTTTTTTTAAATTTAATAAACTAGAAACTAACTGTTTGTTTTAAATTTAATAAACTAGAAACTAATTGTTTGTTTTAAATTTAATAAACTAGAAACTAACTGTTTGTTTTTAAATTTAATAAACTAGAAACTAACTGTTTGTTTTTAAATTTAATAAACTAGAAACTAACTGTTTGTTTTTAAATTTAATAAACTAGAAACTAACTGTTTGTTTTTAAATTTAATAAACTAGAAACTAACTGTTTGTTTTTTAAATTTAATAAACTAGAAACTAACTGTTTGTTTTTAAATTTAATAAACTAGAAACTAACTGTTTGTTTTAAATTTAATAAACTAGAAACTAACTGTTTGTTTTTAAATTTAATAAACTAGAAACTAACTGTTTGTTTGTTTTTAAATTTAATAAACTAGAAACTAACTGTTTGTTTTAAATTTAATAAACTAGAAACTAACTGTTTTTTTTTAAATTTAATAAACTAGAAACTAACTGTTTGTTTTAAATTTAATAAACTAGAAACTAACTGTTTGTTTTAAATTTAATAAACTAGAAACTAACTGTTTTTTTTAAATTTAATAAACTAGAAACTAACTGTTTGTTTTAAATTTAATAAACTAGAAACTAACTGTTTTTTTTAAATTTAATAAACTAGAAACTAACTGTTTGTTTTTTAAATTTAATAAACTAGAAACTAACTGTTTTTTTTTTTAAATTTAATAAACTAGAAACTAACTGTTTGTTTTAAATTTAATAAACTAGAAACTAACTGTTTGTTTTTTAAATTTAATAAACTAGAAACTAACTGTTTGTTTTAAATTTAATAAACTAGAAACTAACTGTTTGTTTTTAAATTTAATAAACTAGAAACTAACTGTTTGTTTTAAATTTAATAAACTAGAAACTAACTGTTTGTTTTAAATTTAATAAACTAGAAACTAACTGTTTGTTTTAAATTTAATAAACTAGAAACTAACTGTTTGTTTTAAATTTAATAAACTAGAAACTAACTGTTTGTTTTTAAATTTAATAAACTAGAAACTAACTGTTTGTTTTTTTTAAATTTAATAAACTAGAAACTAACTGTTTGTTTTTAAATTTAATAAACTAGAAACTAACTGTTTGTTTTTAAATTTAATAAACTAGAAACTAACTGTTTGTTTTTTAAATTTAATAAACTAGAAACTAACTGTTTGTTTTAAATTTAATAAACTAGAAACTAACTGTTTTTTTTTAAATTTAATAAACTAGAAACTAACTGTTTGTTTTTAAATTTAATAAACTAGAAACTAACTGTTTGTTTTTAAATTTAATAAACTAGAAACTAACTGTTTGTTTTTAAATTTAATAAACTAGAAACTAACTGTTTGTTTTTAAATTTAATAAACTAGAAACTAACTGTTTGTTTTAAATTTAATAAACTAGAAACTAACTGTTTGTTTTTTAAATTTAATAAACTAGAAACTAACTGTTTGTTTTTTAAATTTAATAAACTAGAAACTAACTGTTTGTTTTAAATTTAATAAACTAGAAACTAACTGTTTGTTTTAAATTTAATAAACTAGAAACTAACTGTTTGTTTTTTAAATTTAATAAACTAGAAACTAACTGTTTGTTTTTAAATTTAATAAACTAGAAACTAACTGTTTGTTTTTAAATTTAATAAACTAGAAACTAACTGTTTGTTTTAAATTTAATAAACTAGAAACTAACTGTTTGTTTTTTAAATTTAATAAACTAGAAACTAACTGTTTGTTTTTAAATTTAATAAACTAGAAACTAACTGTTTGTTTTAAATTTAATAAACTAGAAACTAACTGTTTGTTTTTAAATTTAATAAACTAGAAACTAACTGTTTGTTTTAAATTTAATAAACTAGAAACTAACTGTTTTTAAATTTTTTAAATTTAATAAACTAGAAACTAACTGTTTGTTTTAAATTTAATAAACTAGAAACTAACTGTTTGTTTTAAATTTAATAAACTAGAAACTAACTGTTTTTTTTTAAATTTAATAAACTAGAAACTAACTGTTTGTTTTTAAATTTAATAAACTAGAAACTAACTGTTTGTTTTTAAATTTAATAAACTAGAAACTAACTGTTTGTTTTAAATTTAATAAACTAGAAACTAACTGTTTGTTTTTTAAATTTAATAAACTAGAAACTTAATAAACTGTTTGTTTTAAATTTAATAAACTAGAAACTAACTGTTTGTTTTAAATTTAATAAACTAGAAACTAACTGTTTGTTTTTAAATTTAATAAACTAGAAACTAACTGTTTGTTTTTAACTTTAATAAACTAGAAACTAATTGTTCGTTTTTAAATTTAATAAACTAGAAACTAATTTTTTTTTAATTTAATAAACTAGAAACTAACTGTTTGTTTTTAAATTTAATAAACTAGAAACTAACTGTTTGTAAATTTTAAATTTAATAAACTAGAAACTAACTGTTTGTTTTAAATTTAATAAACTAGAAACTAACTGTTTGTTTTAAATTTAATAAACTAGAAACTAACTGTTTGTTTTAAATTTAATAAACTAGAAACTAACTGTTTGTTTTTTTTAAATTTAATAAACTAGAAACTAACTGTTTGTTTTTAAATTTAAAAAACTAGAAACTAACTGTTTGTTTTTAAATTTAATAAACTAAAAACTAACTGTTTGTTTTAAATTTAATAAACTAGAAACTAACTGTTTGTTTTTAAATTTAATAAACTAGAAACTAATTGTTTGTTTTAAATTTAATAAACTAGAAACTAACTGTTTGTTTTTAAATTTAATAAACTAGAAACTAACTGTTTGTTTTTTAAATTTAATAAACTAGAAACTAACTGTTTGTTTTTAAATTTAATAAACTAGAAACTAACTGTTGTTTTTAAATTTAATAAAATAGAAACTAACTGTTTGTTTTTTTAAATTTAATAAACTAAAAACTAACTGTTCGTTTTTGAATTTAATAAACTAGAAACTAACTGTTTTTTTTTTAAATTTAATAAACTAGAAACTAACTGTTTGTTTTTAAATTTAATAAACTAGAAACTAACTGTTTGTTTTTAAATTTAATAAACTAGAAACTAACTGTTTGTTTTTTAAATTTAATAAACTAGAAACTAACTGTTTGTTTTTAAATTTAATAAACTAGAAACTAACTGTTTGTTTTTAAATTTAATAAACTAGAAACTAATTGTTTGTTTTTTAATTTAATAAACTAGAAACTAACTGTTTGTTTTAAATTTAATAAACTAGAAACTAACTGTTTGTTTTTTAAATTTAATAAACTAGAAACTAACTGTTGTTTTTTTTAAATTTAATAAACTAGAAACTAATTGTTTATTTTAAATTTAATAAACTAGAAACTAACTGTTTGTTTTTAAATTTAATAAACTAGAAACTAACTGTTTGTTTTTAAATTTAATAAACTAGAAACTAACTGTTCCTTTTTAAATTTAATAAACTAGAAACTAACTGTTCGTTTTAAATTTAATAAACTAGAAACTAACTGTTTGTTTTTAAATTTAATAAACTAGAAACTAACTGTTTGTTTTTTAAATTTAATAAACTAGAAACTAACTGTTTGTTTTTAAATTTAATAAACTAGAAACTAACTGTTTGTTTTTTAAATTTAATAAACTAGAAACTAACTGTTTGTTTTTAAGGTAAATTTAATAAACTAGAAATTAACTGTTTGTTTTTAAATTTAATAAACTAGAAACTAACTGTTTTTTTTAAATTTAATAAACTAGAAACTAACTGTTTGTTTTAAATTTAATAAACTAGAAACTAACTGTTTGTTTTAAATTTAATAAACTAGAAACTAACTGTTTGTTTTTAAATTTAATAAACTAGAAACTAACTGTTTGTTTTTTTAAATTTAATAAACTAGAAACTAACTGTTTGTTTTTAAATTTAATAAACTAGAAACTAACTGTTTGTTTTAAATTTAATAAACTAGAAACTAACTGTTTGTTTTTAAATTTAATAAACTAGAAACTAACTGTTTGTGTTTTTTTAAATTTAATAAACTAGAAACTAACTGTTTGTTTTTTAAATTTAATAAACTAGAAACTAACTGTTTGTTTTTTTTAAATTTAATAAACTAGAAACTAACTGTTTGTTTTTAAATTTAATAAACTAGAAACTAACTGTTTGTTTTAAATTTAATAAACTAGAAACTAACTGTTTGTTTTTAAATTTAATAAACTAGAAACTAACTGTTTGTTTTTTTTAAATTTAATAAACTAGAAACTAACTGTTTGTTTTTTAAATTTAATAAACTAGAAACTAACTGTTTGTTTTAAATTTAATAAACTAGAAACTAACTGTTTGTTTTAAATTTAATAAACTAGAAACTAACTGTTTGTTTTAAATTTAATAAACTAGAAACTAACTGTTTGTTTTTTAAATTTAATAAACTAGAAACTAACTGTTTGTTTTAAATTTAATAAACTAGAAACTAACTGTTTGTTTTAAATTTAATAAACTAGAAACTAACTGTTTGTTTTTTAAATTTAATAAACTAGAAACTAACTGTTTGTTTTTAAATTTAATAAACTAGAAACTAACTGTTTGTTTTTAAATTTAATAAACTAGAAACTAACTGTTTGTTTTTAAATTTAATAAACTAGAAACTAACTGTTTGTTTTTTTAATTTAATAAACTAGAAACTAACTGTTTGTTTTAAATTTAATAAACTAGAAACTAACTGTTTGTTTTTAAATTTAATAAACTAGAAACTAACTGTTTGTTTTAAATTTAATAAACTAGAAACTAACTGTTTGTTTTAAATTTAATAAACTAGAAACTAACTGTTTGTTTTTTAAATTTAATAAACTAGAAACTAACTGTTTGTTTTTAAATTTAATAAACTAGAAACTAACTGTTTGTTTTAAATTTAATAAACTAGAAACTAACTGTTTGTTTTAAATTTAATAAACTAGAAACTAACTGTTTGTTTTTTTAAATTTAATAAACTAGAAACTAACTGTTTGTTTTTTTTTTAAATTTAATAAACTAGAAACTAACTGTTTGTTTTTTAAATTTAATAAACTAGAAACTAACTGTTTGTTTTTTTTAAATTTAATAAACTAGAAACTAACTGTTTGTTTTTAAATTTAATAAACTAGAAACTAACTGTTTGTTTTTAAATTTAATAAACTAGAAACTAACTGTTTGTTTTAAATTTAATAAACTAGAAACTAACTGTTTGTTTTAAATTTTTAAATTTAATAAACTAGAAACTAACTGTTTGTTTTTTAAATTTAATAAACTAGAAACTAACTGTTTGTTTTTTAAATTTAATAAACTAGAAACTAACTGTTTGTTTTAAATTTAATAAACTAGAAACTAACTGTTTGTTTTAAATTTAATAAACTAGAAACTAACTGTTTAAACTTTTTTAAATTTAATAAACTAGAAACTAACTGTTTGTTTTTTAAATTTAATAAACTAGAAACTAACTGTTTGTTTTTAAATTTAATAAACTAGAAACTAACTGTTTTTTTTTTTAAATTTAATAAACTAGAAACTAACTGTTTGTTTTAAATTTAATAAACTAGAAACTAACTGTTTGTTTTTTAAATTTAATAAACTAGAAACTAACTGTTTGTTTTTTAAATTTAATAAACTAGAAACTAACTGTTTGTTTTTTAAATTTAATAAACTAGAAACTAACTGTTTGTTTTTTAAATTTAATAAACTAGAAACTAACTGTTTGTTTTAAATTTAATAAACTAGAAACTAACTGTTTGTTTTTAAATTTAATAAACTAGAAACTAACTGTTTGTTTTTAAATTTAATAAACTAGAAACTAACTGTTTGTTTTAAATTTAATAAACTAGAAACTAACTGTTTGTTTTAAATTTAATAAACTAGAAACTAACTGTTTGTTTTTAAATTTAATAAACTAGAAACTAACTGTTTGTTTTTAAATTTAATAAACTAGAAACTAACTGTTTGTTTTAAATTTAATAAACTAGAAACTAACTGTTTGTTTTTAAATTTAATAAACTAGAAACTAACTGTTTGTTTTTTAAATTTAA
>NW_027467777.1:9872863-9915130 GCF_004210375.1 Tachypleus tridentatus | reverse complement strand
TTTAAAAGGGACAGATGTTGTTCATGGAAGAATGGAAATACATAGAACATTATCTGGCTTCTCCTGTGTAAGGTTAACTTGCTTGTACAGTTGAGGAAATAATATATATGTACAAAACATCTATCTGATAAACCCAAAAACATTGTATAATCAGAAATTATGTCATGCTACATGGAACAATAGAATCATTTTTCTTACGATCCTACCATTACAAACATATTATCACATATAAATATGAAATACAGAAATACGATCAACTATCATACCTTACTAATCCTACCAACATTAGTAATCTATCTATCTTTTCATAAGTTTATTTTATAGTCACATGTCTCTCGTATCTTACAGAGATAAGTCCATTACTAATCATTTGTCTCTCGAGTCTTACCCATAAGTGATTTTATTCCTAGTCATGTGTGTTTCTCTTCTATTGCACAAATTAGTTTATACCTGTTAATCTGCCTCTCCGTGTGTTAAATAAATTAGTTTATTTCTAATCATCAATCTCCATGTCTCACTCAAGTCAGTTTATTTCTAATCATCAATCTCCGGTGTCTCACTCAAGTCAGTTTATTTCTAATCATCAATCTCCGGTGTCTCACTCAAGTCAGTTTATTTCTAGTCATCAATCTCCTGTATCTTACTCAAGTCAGTTTATTTCTAGTCATCAATCACCTGTGTCTTACACAAGTCAGTTAATTTCTAGTTTTCTGTCTTCCGTGGCAACAAAATAGTTTTCTTGTCGTCATCCGTGTCTTTCTTTTCTTACACAAATTAATTTATTACTAGCCATCTCTCTCCCGGTATTACATCTCTGAATTTATTGCTCGTCATATATGTCTCTGTTATCATACACAAATTATTTTATTACTAGCCATCTCTCTCCGAGTATTACATCTCTGAATTTATTGCTCGTCATATATGTCTCTGTTATCATACACAAGTTAATTTATTACTAGCCACCTCTCTCCCGAGTATTACACCTCTGAATTTATTGCTCGTCATATATGTCTCTGTTATCATACACAAGTTAATTTATTACTAGCCATCATCTGTCTCCCGAGTATTACACCTCTGAATTTATTGCTCGTCATATATGTCTCTGTTATCATGCACAAATTAATTTATTACTAGCCATCTCTCTCCGCAGTATTGCACCTCTGAATTTATTGCTCATCATATATGTCTCTGTTATCATACACAAATTAATTTATTACTAGCCATCTCTCTCCGGGTATTACACATTTGAATTTATTGCTCGTCATATATGTCTCTGTTATCATACACAAGTTAATTTATTACTAGCCATCTGTCTCCCGAGTATTACACCTCTGGATTTATTGCTCGTCATATATGTCTCTGTTATCATACACAAAATTAATTTATTACTGGCCATCTCTCCAGTGTTACACCTCTGAATTTATTGCTCGTCATATATGTCTCTGTTATCATACACAAATTAATTTATTACTAGCCATCTCTCTCCCGAGTATTACACCTCTGATTTATTGCTCATCATATATGTCTCTGTTATCATACACAAATTAATTTATTACTAGCCATCTGTCTCCCGGGTGTTACACCTCTGAATTTATTGCTCGTCATATATGTCTGTTATCATACACAGGTTAATTTATTACTAGCCACCTCTCTCCCGAGTATTACACCTCTGAATTTATTGCTCGTCATATATGTCTCTGTTATCATACACAAGTTAATTTATTACTAGCCATCTGTCTCCCGAGTATTACACCTCTGAATTTGTTGCTCGTGTATATGTCTCTGTTATCATACACAAATTAATTTATTACTAGCCATCTCTCTCGAGTATTACACCTCTGAATTTATTGCTCATCATATATCTCTGTTTATCATACACAAATTAATTTATTACTAGCCATCTCTCTCCCGAGTATTACACCTTTGGATTTATTGCTCGTCATATATGTCTCTGTTATCATACACAAATTAATTTATTACTAGCCATCTGTCTCCGAGTATTACATCTCTGAATTTATTGCTCGTCATATATGTCTCTGTTATCATACACAAGTTAATTTATTACTAGCTCATCTGTCTCCCGAGGTATTACACCTCTGAATTTATTGCTCGTCATATATGTCTCTGTTATCATACACAAATTAATTTATTACTAGCCACCTCTCTCCCGAGATGTTACACCTCTGAATTTATTGCTCGTCATATATGTCTCTGTTATCATACACAAATTAATTTATTACTAGCCATCTCTCTCCCGAGTATTACACCTTTGAATTTATTGCTCGTCATATGTCTCTGTTATCATACACAAATTAATTTATTACAAGCCACCTCTCTCTGAATGTTACACCTCTGAAGCTATTGCTTGTCGTGTGTGTTACTATTATCATACACAAATTAGTTTATATCTAGCCATCTGTCTCCTCGAGTGTTACACCTCTGAATGTATTGCTTGTCATATATGTCTCTGTTATCATACACAAATTAATTTATTACAAGCCACCTCTCTCCTGATATGTTACACCTCTGAAGCTATTGCTTGTCATGTGTGTTACTATTATCATACACAAATTAGTTTATATCTAGCCATCTGTCTCCCGAGTGTTACACCTCTGAATGTATTGCTTGTCATGTATGTCTCTGTTATCATACACAAATTAATTTATTACTAGCCATCTCTCTCCGAGTATTACACCTCTGAATTTATTGCTCGTCATATATGTCTCTGTTATCATATACAAGTTAATTTATTACTAGCCTCTCTCCCGGATGTTTACACCTCTGAATTTATTGCTCGTCATATATGTCTCTGTTATCATACACAAATTAATTTATTACTAGCCACCTCTCTCCCGAATGTTACACCTCTGAATTTATTTGCTCGTCATATATGTCTCTGTTATCATACACAAATTAATTTATTACAAGCCACCTCTCTCCTGGATGTTACACCTCTGAGCTATTGCGTTGTCATGTGTGTTACTATTATCATACACAAATTAATTTATTACTAGCCACCTCTCTCGGAGTGTTACACCTCTGAATGTATTGCTTGTCATATGCTTCTGTCTTATGATACACAAATTAGTGTATCATATTTCTCCTCATTATTTCTCCTCATCTCTCTAACACAAGTCAGATGACTTAAAGTCATCTTTCTTCCGTCTAACACAATTTATTGTAATTCTAGTAATTTTATTATAGAAATTAGTTTATTTCTACGTATTTCCTCTTTACTTACACAAGTCAGTTTCTTTCTTTGTTTTCTCGTTTCTAACACAGTTTTCCTGATCATCCGTCTCCAGTCTGTTTGGCATATCAGTTTATTTCTAGTAATCTGTCTCCTACTGCTATATCTTCCATAAATTAGTTGATTTCAATTTATCTGTCTCTCGTCTCACACAAGTTAATATATTTCTGTCATTTGTCTCTTTTTGTTTTACATAAGTTTCATTATTTCTACTTATCTGTTTCCAATACTTTACACAAATTATATTATTTCAGTTATCTGTCTCAAATTACTTTATTACTAGTCATCTTTCTCTCTTTTTTTTTTTTTAAATTAGCTACTTGCTAGTGATTTGTCTTTCGTCGCACACAAGTGAAATATATTTCTAGCTATTTATCGCCCGTGTCTCACACAAATTAGTTTATATCCTGTCGTCTGTCACTGTCTTGTTTAATACAAATCACATTCTTTCTAGTCATCTGTCTCTCTCATGTGTTAACAGGAAATTGATTTATTTCTAGTTAAATATCTTCTTCCCTTACACAAGTCATTTTATTTCTAGTCATCTGTTTCCCGTGTCTTACACAAGTGACCTCATTTCTAACCACATGTATCCCGTGTCTTACAACTCAGTTTATTTTTAATTATCTGTCTCCCGTGTTGTACAAAAGACACTTGATTTCTATTTATCCATCTCCGTGACTCACACAAGTCAGTTTATTTTATCTTATCTGTCTCCCGTATTGTACAAAAGACACTTTATTTCTATTTATCCATCTCCCGTGACTCACACAAGTCAGTTTATTTCTAATTATTTATATCTTCTGTCTTACGCAAATTAGATTTCTGATAGTCATCTGTCTCATGTGTAGGAAGTCTCGTCACTTATACAAGTCAGTTTATTTATAGTAATCTGTTTCTATACCCTTACACAAATTAGTTTAATACTATTTACCTCTCTCCCGTGTCTTACACAATTTTTTTTAATTTTAGCCATTTGTTTCTGGTGTTATTCAAGACAATTTATTTAGTCATCTCTCTCTCGCGTCTTACACTAATTAGTTTTTTTTTATCATCTCTGTTCTTATTGTCTTACATAAATTAATCTATTTCTAGTCTCTCTTACAAAGTCATTTTATTTCTAGTCATCTGTCTCTCTTCTTACACAAGTCATTTTATTTCTAGTCATCTGTCTCTTTTCTTATAGAAGTCATTTTATTTCTAGTCATCTGTCTCTCTTCTTATACAAGTCATTTTATTTCTAGTCATCTGTCTCTCTTCTTACACAAGTCATTTTATTTCTAGTCATCTGTCTCTCTTCTTATAGAAGTCATTTTATTTCTAGTCATCTGTCTCTCTTCTTATACAAGTCATTTTATTTCTAGTCATCTGTCTCTCTTCTTACACAAGTCATTTTATTTCTGGTCATCTGTCATTATCATTCTTGTTTCTTACAGAAATCAATTTATTCTCGTCATCTATTTCCCGTATCTTACAAAATTGGTTTACTTCTAGTCACCTGTTTCTCGTCTTGCACAAGTCAGAATATCTTTTGTGTGACTTGTCTACTGTATCTTACACAAATTGGTTTATTTCTAGTCACCTGTCTCTCGTCTTGCACAAGTAAGATTATCTCTTGTGTGACTTGTCTACTGTATCTTGCACAAATTGGTTTATTTTTATTCACCTGTCTCCAGTCTTACACAAGTCAGATTATCTCTTGTGTGACTTGACTACCGTATCTTGCACAAATTGGTTTATTTCTAGTCACTTGTCTCTCTTCTTACACAAGTCAGATTATCTCTTGTGTGACTTGTCTACTGTATCTTACACAAATTGGTTTATTTCTAGTCACCTGTCTCTCGTCTTGCACAAGTCAGATTATTTCTTGTGTGACTTGTCTAATGTATCTTGCACAAATTGGTTTATTTTTTATTCACCTGTCTCCAGTCTTACAC
Source organism: Tachypleus tridentatus (assembly GCF_004210375.1). Taxonomy (NCBI): domain Eukaryota; kingdom Metazoa; phylum Arthropoda; class Merostomata; order Xiphosura; family Limulidae; genus Tachypleus; species Tachypleus tridentatus. The sequence goes on along the minus strand of NW_027467777.1, from coordinate 9,909,943 downwards.
AAGTCAGATTATCTCTTGTGTGACTTTACTACGTATCTTGCACAAATTGGTTTATTTCTAGTTACTTGTCTCTCTTCTTACACAAGTCATTTTATTTGTAGTCATCTGTCTCTGTTCTTACAAAGTCATTTTATTTCTAGTCATCCGTCTCTCTTCTTACACAAGTCATTTTATTTCTAGTCATCTGTCTCTCTTCTTACACAAGTCATTTTATTTCTACTCATCTGTCGTATCATTTTTGTATCTTACAGAAATCAATTTATTCTCGTCATCTGTTTCCCGTATCTTACACAAATTGGTTTATTTCTCTAGTGACCTGTCTCTCGTCTTGCATAAGTCAGATTATCTCTTGTGTGACTTGTCTACTTATCTTGCGCAAATTGGTTTTATTTATAGTCACCTGTTTCTCGTCTTGCACAAGTCAGAATATCTTTTGTGTGACTTGTCTACTGTATCTTACACAAATTGGTTTATTTCTAGTCACCTGTCTCTCGTCTTGCACAAGTCAGTTTATTTCTAGTCATATCTCTCTTCTGTCTTACACAAATTAATTTCCTGATAGTGACTTGTGTCTCTTGTCTTATGGAAGTCACTCTACTTTGTTTCATGTGTCTCCCATGTCTTACACAACTCAGTATATTTTCCAAGTCATCTGTCTTGTTTTTCTCTTACACAAGCTAATCTATTTATGTTTACCTATCTTCCTATCTTACATAAGTCAGTTTATTTCTAGTCTTCCGTCTTTTTTGTCTTACAAAATTATTTTATTTCTTGCATCTATCTGTCGTGTTATTCAAGACTGTTTATTTCTAATTATCTCTCTCCCATGTCTTGCACTAATTAGTTTATTTCTAGTTATCTCTCTCCATGTCTAGCACTAATTGGTTTATTTCTAGTTATATCTCTCCATGTCTTGCACTAATTGGTTTATTTCTAGTCATTTCTCTTTCTTCTTACACAACTCTGTTTATTTTTAGTTATCTCTCTCCCATGTCTTGCACTAATTAGTTTATTTCTAGTTATATCTCTCCCGTGTCTTGCACTAATTGGTTTATTTCTAGTCATTTCTCTTTCTTCTTACACAACTCTGTTTATTTCTAGTTATCTCTCTCCCATGTCTTGCACTAATTGGTTTATTTCTAGTTATATCTCTCCCATGTCTTGCACTAATTAGTTTATTTTAGTCATTTCTCTTTCTTCTTACACAAGCTCTGTTTATTTCTAGTTATCTCTCTCCCATGTCTTGTACTAATTAGTTTATTTCTAGTCATTTCTCTTTCTTCTTACACAACTCTGTTTATTTCTAGTTATCTCTCTCCCATGTCTTGCACTAATTGGTTTATTTCTGGTTATATCTCTCCCATGTCTTTGCACTAATTGGTTTATTTCTAGTCATTTCTCTTTCTTCTTACACTCTGTTTATTTCTAGTTATCTCTCTCCCATGTCTTGCACTAATTGGTTTATTTCTAGTTATATCTCTCCCATGTCTTTCAATTGGTTTATTTCTAGTCATTTCTCTTTCTTCTTACACAACTCTGTTTATTTCTAGTTATATCTCTCCCATCTCTTGCACTAATTGGTTTATTTCTAGTTATATCTCTCCCATGTCTTGCACTAATTGGTTTATTTCTAGTCATTTCTCTTTCTTCTTACACAACTCTGTTTATTTCTAGTTATCTCTCTCCCATGTCTTGCACTAATTGGTTTATTTCTAGTCATTTCTCTTTCTTCTTACACAACTCTGTTTATTTCTAGTTATATCTCTCCCATGTCTTGCACTAATTAGTTTATTTCTAGTTATATCTCTCCCATGTCTTGCACTAATTGGTTTATTTCTAGTCATTTCTCTTTCTTCTTACACAACTCTGTTTATTTCTAGTTATCTCTCTCCCATGTCTTGCACTAATTGGTTTATTTCTAGTTATATCTCTTCCATGTCTTGCACTAATTATTTTATTTCTAGTCATTTCCTCTTTCTTCTTACACAACTCTGTTTATTTCTAGTTATCTCTCTCCGTTGTCTTGCACTAATTAGTTTATTTCTAGTTATATCTCTCCCATGTCTTGCAATAATTAGTTTATTTCTAGTTATATCTCTCCCATGTCTTGCACTAATTGGTTTATTTCTAGTCATTTCTCTTTCTTCTTACACAGCTCTGTTTATTTCTAGTTATCTCTCTCCCATGTCTTGCACTAATTGGTTTATTTCTAGTTATATCTCTCCCATGTCTTGCACTAATTGGTTTATTTCTAGTCATTTCTCTTTCTTCTTACACAACTCTGTTTATTTCTAGTTATATCTCTCCCATGTCTTGCACTAATTAGTTTATTTCTAGTTATATCTCTCCCATGTCTTGCACTAATTAGTTTATTTTTAGTCATTTCTCTTTCTTCTTACACAACTCTGTTTATTTCTAGTTATCTCTCTCCCATGTCTTGCACTAATTGGTTTATTTCTAGTTATATCTCTCCCATGTCTTGCACTAATTGGTTTATTTCTAGTCATTTCTCTTTCTTCTTACACAACTCTGTTTATTTCTAGTTATCTCTCTCCCATGTCTTGTACTAATTGGTTTATTTCTAGTCATTTCTCTTTCTTCTTACACAACTCTGTTTATTTCTAGTTATCTCTCTCCCATGTCTTGCACTAATTAGTTTATTTCTAGTCATTTCTCTTTCTTCTTAGCACAACTCTGTTTATTTCTGGTTATATCTCTCTCCATGTCTTGCACTAATTGGTTTATTTCTAGTTATATCTCTCCCATGTCTTGCACTAATTAGTTTATTTCTGGTTATATCTCTCCATGTCTTGCACTAATTGGTTTATTTCTAGTCATTTCTCTTTCTTCTTACACAACTCTGTTTATTTCTAGTTATCTCTCTCCCATGTCTTGCACTAATTAGTTTATTTCTAGTTATATCTCTCCCATGTCTTGCACTAATTAGTTTATTTCTAGTCATTTCTCTTTCTTCTTACAACTCTGTTTATTTCTAGTTATATCTCTCCCATGTCTTGCACTAATTAGTTTATTTCTAGTTATATCTTTCCCATGTCTTGCACTAATTAGTTTATTTCTAGTTATATCTCTCCCATGTCTTGCACTAATTAGTTTATTTTTAGTCATTTCTCTTTCTTCTTACACAACTCTGTTTATTTCTAGTTATCTCTCTCCCATGTCTTGCACTAATTAGTTTATTTCTAGTTATATCTCTCCCATGTCTTGCACTAATTAGTTTATTTCTAGTCATTTCTCTTTCTTCTTACAACTCTGTTTATTTCTAGTTATCTCTCTCCCATGTCTTGTACTAATTAGTTTATTTCTAGTCATTTCTCTTTCTTCTTACACAACTCTGTTTATTTCTAGTTATATCTCTTCCATGTCTTGCACTAATTATTTTATTTCAGTCATTTCTCTTTCTTTTTACACAACTCTGTTTATTTCTAGTTATATATCTCCCATGTCTTGCACTAATTAGTTTATTTCTAGTTATATCTCTCCCATGTCTTGCACTAATTAGTTTATTTCTAGTCATTTCTCTTTCTTCTTACACAACTCTGTTTATTTCTAGTTATCTCTCTCCCATGTCTTGCACTAATTAGTTTATTTCTAGTCATTTCTCTTTCTTCTTACACAACTCTGTTTATTTCTAGTTATCTCTCTCCCATGTCTTGCACTAATTAGTTTATTTCTAGTCATTTCTCTTTCTTCTTACACAAGCTAGTTTATTTCGAGTCGTGTCTTTCTCTTGTTTTCCCCAAATCCGTTTATTGCTAGTCGTATTTCTCACGTTTGTCAAATAAGTCAGTTTATTTGCGATAAAGTACAATTTTACACAAAATAATTTACAAGGTAGTATTATAATGTTAATAAATATAAATATATTTTAAATAACCTTTAGTGTGCATTGTAGATAGTGTAACTGATTGTTAATTTTTCATTTGTAAAAAATTGCTTCATGTAGAATTTTTCCCTCATTTATAAACGTTGTTTTCTTTGGTTATTATCTCTGGTTATATGTTTTTTATTTAAATGTTTTATGCACTGTAGTATAGCTTCTAGTTTCTGTAGTGATAATCTCTATCTATTAACTGATATCTATCATTGTCTTTCCTTGTTTCTCAGAATGCGAGACTTGGAAGGAATAGTGAATACTGGCCTTTACATCAATGACCTTAGCATGCATGACTTTAGTAGGGACATGGTGCTTGCCGGACAACAACAGTCAGCTGAACTTAAGCTGGCCTTAGACCAAGTAAGAGATTATGGATTACGAGGTGTCGTGATTAAAACAACTTGTCACTATATGCAAGCAGGACGGTGCGAAATAAGTTAAAATACATTCAAATTCATTATTTAAAGGCTTCCTCGCCACTTGTGGCTGGACGATAAGTTTGACAGCTTATAACGCTAAAAACCGGGTTTCAATAGCTATATTTTGCACAAAACATATAATTGATTGAATTTCTAGTGGTTCACAGCAAACAAATCTGTTTAATTAAAAGTTTTTTTTTATTTCTTTGGCAACGTCACGTTTCAAAAGATTAAGGGCGATCATAATATTATATATGAATTACGTAATTAACATGTCACTTACTGGATGTTTCCTATTTAGTTCACAAATATGAAATATTTGTTATTTGTATGTGAGTAAGTGTCTGTGTAAATAAAACTACGAACCAATAGTGAGAACAGAATCTAACAAACAACAATGGTCAGATAATATCTTACTCTACGAAGGTAAATAAACAAAACATTTGAAGATTGACGAAGTAAAATATATGGCAGAGCATATTTCTTTGTTCTTAAAGAAGCACCAAAGATATTATTATAGGTCATCTTTTTCACCTTAACAGCAACAGTAAAGACAACGTAATATCTTATCTTCTTTCTTTTATCAGGAATTACAGAAAAGCAAACAGCTGGAGGATTCTATGAAGAAGCTGGACTCGGAAATGAAGCGAACAGACGAGTTGCTGTACCAGATGATTCCCAAACAAGTAGCAGATAGACTAAGGAAAGGAGAGCCTGCGGTTGACACGTGTCAGGTTATACATATATACTGAACTAATGCAATAATAAAGATAGGTATTAAAGACAAGTTATGAAAAGAGAAACAACAAATACTCGATTTTAGCCTTAAATAGAATGATGTTCAAATACATTAATCATGAAGATTCTGCGGTATTGTAACAATTTGACAAAATATATCTTTCAGCGTGAGCCGTATTAAACCTCTAATAACCTAGAACTATCTTAACTTTGGCTTTGGTACGATTAAATCTGTTTTTTTTCTTATTTTTTGTTCAAGCAGGATTTCGAGTGTGTGACCATCTTATTCAGTGATGTAATCACTTTTACACAAATTTGTAGCCGAATCACTCCGATGGAGGTCGTGTCGATGTTAAACACCATGTACAGTATGTTCGACCACTTGACTGAAACACACAAAGTTTATAAGGTTTGAAGTTTTAACATGATTTTGTATTATCTTAACCTCAAAATTACTATATGGTACTCTATGTGTATATGTGTATATATACTTCTACCTTAATATATGCTTTATATATGCCTTATACTTTATATACATTACCATATATACTTCTACATTATGTATTATTATTATATGTATTTCTACTTATATATACACGAACCATATCTACTTCTGTGCTCTTACATATACGTTGCTATAATAATGTTCTACTTATTACTGCGTACCATCATATATACCAGCTACGTTGTATTGCATGTTATTGGTATGTATTTCTACTTTATATACTGGACCATATCTACTTCTACCTTACGTATGCGTGCTATATGTATGGCTAATATATATATCAGTTACCATATATACTTCTACATTGTGTATGATGATTGATATAATATGTATTTCTTCTTTCTATATATGTACCTGATAGAAGTACTTTCTGCTTTATGTGTATGTGTACTGTGGTGTGGTTCTTTCTATATGTATGATTACATGGTGCTTCACTTTTACATATAATGCACTTTTATTTTTATATATATATGTGCTACATATGTAACTTCTGCTTTGATGTATGTGTGATACTGTATGCACGATCTACTTTTTAATATATGCTTTTATCTCTATATGTGTTAACCATATTACGCGGTTTACTGGATATAAATGAACTATATGTACTTATTTTGGTTTTCCATGTATATGTTACATCTACTTGATATATATATGTAATTCATTTTGGTATATATGTACATATTTGTAACTCTGGCTTTACAATAATGTAGTATTGGCTTCCTAATTTATGTAATGATGTTGCGCATTATATATAATTATACTTTGTGATGTATGCACTATAAGGTGCATTTCTACTTTTTTTGTTGTGTGTACAATGCCTTATAATATAATAATATATATACTATATATTCTTGTTGTTTTCCGTAATATGATCGTAATGTATTATGTAATTCAATATGTTCTATATGTTCTTGCAGTGCTTATGTATATATGCTATGTATTGCACTTCTCTACTTTATATATGTAGTTATGTGCTATATGCACTTCACACTTTATTCATATGTGCGGTATATATATGTGCTATATTTTATTTCTACTTGATATATATGTTGCTATATGTGCTTCTGGTTTCTATATATGACTTCTGCTGTTGTATACTATGGGCACCTTAATGCTTTTATATATGTAATGCACTGGATGTTGCTTCTTTTTTTGTGTATGTACTCATACATTACAAAATGTGTACCAATATGTACTATAGCTTTTTATATATATTCTATGTGTACTTTATTTTGAGTATATGTTAGCTTCTACTTTATATATATGTGCTATATATGTACTTTTTTTACTTTATGTGTTTTGTACTATATACTTCTGCTTTATATATGTTACTATATATGCATCGACTTTGTATGTATGTAGGTATATGTGTATGCACTTTTACTTTCTATATATTTATGTATTATGTTTACTTGTACTTGATATATATGTACTTCTAGTTTATATATATGCACTTCTACTATTCATATATTTTACATAGGTAGAATATGTACACCTATATATCTGTACTCTGTGTACTTCTACGTTATATACATGTACTATATGTACTTCTTCTTTCATACAGTTTTAACGTGTATAAGAAGTTCTTTTAATTGTAGACAGATTCGTATGATTGTTTAGTGTTAAGAGAAGAAAACTTGTTCCTCTGCAGTTAGTTATATAGCTATATAACTTTATATTGAAGTTTATTTTGTGTGATGTTTCGAACATGAGTCATACGCTGGTCAATAAAGACTGTGTTATAGGCCATTAGGGATAAGGTATTACGTGGATAGAAAAGTGGCTTGATGGAAGAAAGAAGGTTCTCATATATGAAGTTTATTTTGTGTGATGTTTCGAACATGTATGTCATACGTTGGTCAATAAAGACTGTGTTATAGGCCATTTGGGATAAGGTAAGTGGATAGAAAAGTGAAGCTGGATGGAAGAAAAGGTTTCTCATATATGAAGTTTATTTTGTGTGATGTTTCGAACACGTGTCATACGTTGGTCAATAAAGACTGTGTTATAGGCCGTGGGGATAAGGTAAGTGGATAGAAAAGTGGCTTGATGGAAGAAAAGAAGGTTCTCATATATGAAGTTTATTTTGTGTGATGTTTCGAACATGTGTCATACGTTGGTCAATAAAGACTGTGTTATAGGCCGTGGGGATAAGGTAAGTGGATAGAAAAGTGGCTTGATGGAAGAAAAGAAGGTTTTCATATATGAAGTTTATTTTGTGTGATGTGTCGAACATGTGTCATACGTTGGTCAATAAAGACTGTGTTATAGGCCGTGGGGATAAAGTAAGTGGATAGAAAAGTACCTTGATGGAAGAAAAGAAGGTTCTCATATATGAAGTTTATTCAAACTGGATTAATGACACAACCAGAGTGTTCTGAAGATCATTACTCTTTTTGATTTACATTAATGACCCAGATGAAAGAATGGTTAATAAATTTCTTACATTTGTTGATGATATTAAGGTATTGGGTGCTGCTGGGTGTGAGGAGGATACCTCCGATTTATCGAAGGATTTAGATCACTTAGTGAGTTGAGTCAATAAACGGCAGATGGGTTTTAATTATAATAAATGCAAGTTAATGTATGTGGGTTATCATAACCTGAATTATAAGTATAATTTGGATGGGAATAACTTTAATTGTGTCATGAAAGACAGAAATTTTGATGTAACGATTGATCAGTTTCTTACAAACAGTGAGGTAATATTAGTAGCAGGACAAATAGTATTTTGTATCTACAGAAATATTGAATGCTAGTCGAAAGAGGTTATACTTTCATTGTATAGATCACTGGTTATTCCACGTTTGGAGTATTGAATTGTTGGAAATGGTTCCCAGAAATATTATTAGAATGATGGGTTGTCTTACCATTAGAGGCTGACACCTGGAATAGAGAGGTTGTCTTACCATTAGAGGCTGACACCTGGAATAGAGGGGTTGTCTTACCATTAGAGGCTGACACCTGGAATAGAGGGGTTGTCTTACCATTAGAGGCTGACACCTGGAATACAGGGGTTGTCTTATCATTAGAAGCTGACATCTTTCAAACTGTTTCTTTTGAAAATAAAAGAAAGGAGTTTGAGAGGATCTGATTGAGGTGTTTAAGATTCTAAAGATTCATTTTTATCATGTTTAACAGTGAGAATAGAGTGATTAGGGGAGCTAAGCATATATATTTTGACAAGATAGAAATCATCTTCAGCTATGACAACTTTATTTTGCTAACAGGGTTAGCCTTTGTAATGGTTATCTCTGATGCTGTAGAGGCAGTAAATGTGTGTTTAAGAACAAGTTTGATAACTATATGAATGATAAGAGATGGCTTTAAGATTTTTTAAAATTATTTTAATTTAATTTAGAGCATGGAACAGCCTAGATGTCCCATGTTGTTCCAAAACGCTGTGTTATGTTTCTCAAGCATTTCCTTGCAGTAAATACTTCAGAAACATTTTGTTTTAAAAGTATTTTATAAAAAGTAGATGATAGTGTTGCGTATAAAATGTGCAGGTTTTGTTGTTGATTTCGCTAGGTTGAAACGATTGGGGACGCTTACATGGGGGTAGCCGGTGCGCCTGATGTGGACCCCAAGCATGCAGAAAACGTGTGTGACATGGCTTTGGATATGGTGCACGTTATTGGCGATCTAAAAGATCCGTCCACTGGTCAAAGTCTACAAATTCGTGTTGGTGAGATCTGAGTTTTATCTTCATAGATTGAACTTATTATAATGAAGATACTTTGAAGCCTTACTATAATGTCACAATCTTTGTCGTGGTCAGTCATCCTTTTAACGACAGTATTTTTGACCAGTAATCCTGCATCATTTGAAATGCATAAAGCTGTCGTTTATAAAACATACTTTTTGGTTGCTTTCCATAAACCATCCACTTTAAGAGGACTGGTTTCCCAGTACCAGTTTCAACATTCTGATCTGACAGAAGTCAGCTTGACCGGTAGATAGGAAACAACATGAATGATTTATATATGTAAAAACGGCTCGTTTGGGTTGAAAATGTTTTTGTAGAGGGGTGAACAACGTTTCGACCTCCTTGTGAACCTGACGATAACCGAAGAAGGTCGAAACGTTGTTCACTCCTCTACGTAAAAAGGTTTCTCAACCCAAACGAGCCGTTTTTACATATATATTTCTCTACAAGTGGGTTTTCTCGACATCACTGAACATGAATGACTTCGCTAGTATGTCTTTGTAGGGAATAGAATGAATACTCGTTTCACTCTGAAGCTGCTTGAGGTATGCGACGGTGTAAACGCTATGTTTTGGAACCAAGTTGTGTAGATATGACTTCTTTCGTTTTTCCAGATGACTGTCCTCGTCCATTATGTTCCATAATATTCTTTGAGTTACGCGATCAACTTTTGCCACTAATCTTTGTGATAATCTACTCTTATTTCCTACAAGACATCCCACTTTGCATACAACAGCTGGGATACAACCTGTTGCAAGTATCTTATCTGGTGTCCAAAGTTGACCTTATTTGTTTGCAGTACAAGGAACATACTTGTCCTGGAAATCTACATACCCATTCTTAACACATCTCTATAGCCTTAGTATATGAATATATTGCACTTAAAACGTTTGTTACGACCTTTCCCAAACCAGGGCATGGGATAACACCACCTACGTATCTAGAAAATGTCAAAACGTGGTTCTGATACGTTTTGTTCTACCTAGACATTATATCGGATGTACTTTTTTGTGCTTCGTGGCTTTCACATCAAAATCGTTTTAATATAACTTACTAAACTCTCTGTATTTCCTGGAACCTCACAACATTGACGAGAATGTTAAGCCTAATCATGTATAATACGTGAACCTATTAACCCACTTAATGTCTGACATAATGAGTTTACTACCAATAGTTAAAACACCTTATAGGTGAGGGAAGGCAGCAATGAGTTACACTATTAGATAACTTATTGGATATAAGACCGTCCCTCCTAGTCGTAGATCCTGGTTTCAAACCCCAGTCCCACACTTTCTTTCTGCTTATTGGGTTCTTTTCGTTTACAATGATATTTCTTAGAAAGTATACTTTCAGTGATTCATAACACGAATTTCATGAAGTAATTATATATATATATGTGTCTGTGTGTATATACGTATATGTTTATGAACGTATCTTTACAACTCATAATTAAAAAGTCTCAGAAATAAGATAACCAGAGATGTCTGGTATTCTTTAATACTTAATCTTAATAGAACACCAATCATGATGGTCAGAAGCCCTAGGTTTAAATCTGGTCCAATTTATTTTCACTTATTACAATAAGTTTGTAATGTTTTTATCATTTTATAGTGTCTTTATGATATTTTAGTTATGTTACAATAAGTTTGTAATGCTTTTTATCATTTTATAGTGTCTTTATGATATTTTAGTTATGTTACAATAAGTTTGTAATGTTTTTATCATTTTATAGTGTCTTTATGATATTTTAGTTATGTTACAATAAGTTTGTAATGTGTTTTATCATTTTATAGTGTCTTTATGATATTTTAGTTATGTTACAATAAGTTTGTAATGTTTTTATCATTTTATAGTGTCTTTATGATATTTTAGTTATGTTACAATAAGTTTGTAATGTTTTTATCATTTTATAGTGTCTTTATAAATATTTTAGTTATGTTACAATAAGTTTGTAATGTTTTTATCATTTTATAGTGTCTTTATGATATTTTAGTTACAATATGTTTTATCATTTTATAGTGTCTTTATGATATTTTAGTTATGTTACAATAAGTTTGTAATGTTTTATCATTTTTACTTTAATAAGTTTGTAATGTTTTTTATCATTTTATAGTGTCTTTATGATATTTTAGTTATGTTACAATAAGTTTGTAATGTTTTTATCATTTTATAGTGTCTTTATGATATTTTAGTTATGTTACAATAAGTTTGTAATGTTTTTTATCATTTTATAGTGTCTTTATGATATTTTAGTTATGTTACAATAAGTTTGTAATATTTTTTATCATTTTATAGTGTCTTTATGATATTTTAGTTATGTTACAATAAGTTTGTAATGTTTTTATCATTTTATAGTGTCTTTATGATATTTTAGTTATGTTACAATAAGTTTGTAATGTTTTTATCATTTTATAGTGTCTTTATGATATTTTAGTTATGTTACAATAAGTTTGTAATGTTTTTATCATTTTATAGTGTCTTTATGATATTTTAGTTATGTTACAATAAGTTTGTAATGTTTTTATCATTTTATAGTGTCTTTATGATATTTTAGTTATGTTACAATAAGTTTGTAATGTTTTTATCATTTTATAGTGTCTTTATGATATTTTAGTTATGTTACAATAAGTTTGTAATGTTTTTATCATTTTATAGTGTCTTTATGATATTTTAGTTATGTTACAATAAGTTTGTAATGTTTTTATCATTTTATAGTGTCTTTATGATATTTTAGTTATGTTACAATAAGTTTGTAATGTTTTTATCATTTTATAGTGTCTTTATGATATTTTAGTTATGTTACAATAAGTTTGTAATGTTTTTATCATTTTATAGTGTCTTTATGATATTTTAGTTATGTTACAATAAGTTTGTAATGTTTTTATCATTTTATAGTGTCTTTATGATATTTTAGTTATGTTACAATAAGTTTGTAATGTTTTTATCATTTTATAGTGTCTTTATGATATTTTAGTTATGTTACAATAAGTTTGTAATGTTTTTATCATTTTATAGTGTCTTTATGATATTTTAGTTATGTTACAATAAGTTTGTAATGTTTTTATCATTTTATAGTGTCTTTATGATATTTTAGTTATGTTACAATAAGTTTGTAATGTTTTTATCATTTTATAGTGTCTTTATGATATTTTAGTTATGTTACAATAAGTTTGTAATGTTTTTATCATTTTATAGTGTCTTTATGATATTTTAGTTATGTTACAATAAGTTTGTAATGTTTTTATCATTTTATAGTGTCTTTATGATATTTTAGTTATGTTACAATAAGTTTGTAATGTTTTTATCATTTTATAGTGTCTTTATGATATTTTAGTTATGTTACAATAAGTTTGTAATGTTTTTATCATTTTATAGTGTCTTTATGATATTTTAGTTATGTTACAATAAGTTTGTAATGTTTTTATCATTTTATAGTGTCTTTATGATATTTTAGTTATGTTACAATAAGTTTGTAATGTTTTTATCATTTTATAGTGTCTTTATGATATTTTAGTTATGTTACAATAAGTTTGTAATGTTTTTATCATTTTATAGTGTCTTTATGATATTTTAGTTATGTTACAATAAGTTTGTAATGTTTTTATCATTTTATAGTGTCTTTATGATATTTTAGTTATGTTACAATAAGTTTGTAATGTTTTTATCATTTTATAGTGTCTTTATGATATTTTAGTTATGTTACAATAAGTTTGTAATGTTTTTATCATTTTATAGTGTCTTTATGATATTTTAGTTATGTTACAATAAGTTTGTAATGTTTTTATCATTTTATAGTGTCTTTATGATATTTTAGTTATGTTACAATAAGTTTGTAATGTTTTTATCATTTTATAGTGTCTTTATGATATTTTAGTTATGTTACAATAAGTTTGTAATGTTTTTATCATTTTATAGTGTCTTTATGATATTTTAGTTATGTTACAATAAGTTTGTAATGTTTTTATCATTTTATAGTGTCTTTATGATATTTTAGTTATGTTACAATAAGTTTGTAATGTTTTTATCATTTTATAGTGTCTTTATGATATTTTAGTTATGTTACAATAAGTTTGTAATGTTTTTATCATTTTATAGTGTCTTTATGATATTTTAGTTATGTTACAATAAGTTTGTAATGTTTTTATCATTTTATAGTGTCTTTATGATATTTTAGTTATGTTACAATAAGTTTGTAATGTTTTTATCATTTTATAGTGTCTTTATGATATTTTAGTTATGTTACAATAAGTTTGTAATGTTTTTATCATTTTATAGTGTCTTTATGATATTTTAGTTATGTTACAATAAGTTTGTAATGTTTTTATCATTTTATAGTGTCTTTATGATATTTTAGTTATGTTACAATAAGTTTGTAATGTTTTTATCATTTTATAGTGTCTTTATGATATTTTAGTTATGTTACAATAAGTTTGTAATGTTTTTATCATTTTATAGTGTCTTTATGATATTTTAGTTATGTTACAATAAGTTTGTAATGTTTTTATCATTTTATAGTGTCTTTATGATATTTTAGTTATGTTACAATAAGTTTGTAATGTTTTTATCATTTTATAGTGTCTTTATGATATTTTAGTTATGTTACAATAAGTTTGTAATGTTTTTATCATTTTATAGTGTCTTTATGATATTTTAGTTATGTTACAATAAGTTTGTAATGTTTTTATCATTTTATAGTGTCTTTATGATATTTTAGTTATGTTACAATAAGTTTGTAATGTTTTTATCATTTTATAGTGTCTTTATGATATTTTAGTTATGTTACAATAAGTTTGTAATGTTTTTATCATTTTATAGTGTCTTTATGATATTTTAGTTATGTTACAATAAGTTTGTAATGTTTTTATCATTTTATAGTGTCTTTATGATATTTTAGTTATGTTACAATAAGTTTGTAATGTTTTTATCATTTTATAGTGTCTTTATGATATTTTAGTTATGTTACAATAAGTTTGTAATGTTTTTTATCATTTTATAGTGTCTTTATGATATTTTAGTTATGTTACAATAAGTTTGTAATGTTTTTATCATTTTATAGTGTCTTTATGATATTTTAGTTATGTTACAATAAGTTTGTAATGTTTTTATCATTTTATAGTGTCTTTATGATATTTTAGTTATGTTACAATAAGTTTGTAATGTTTTTATCATTTTATAGTGTCTTTATGATATTTTAGTTATGTTACAATAAGTTTGTAATGTTTTTATCATTTTATAGTGTCTTTATGATATTTTAGTTATGTTACAATAAGTTTGTAATGTTTTTATCATTTTATAGTGTCTTTATGATATTTTAGTTATGTTACAATAAGTTTGTAATGTTTTTATCATTTTATCATTTTATAGTGTCTTTATGATATTTTAGTTATGTTACAATAAGTTTGTAATGTTTTTATCATTTTATAGTGTCTTTATGATATTTTAGTTATGTTACAATAAGTTTGTAATGTTTTTATCATTTTATAGTGTCTTTATGATATTTTAGTTATGTTACAATAAGTTTGTAATGTTTTTATCATTTTATAGTGTCTTTATGATATTTTAGTTATGTTACAATAAGTTTGTAATGTTTTTATCATTTTATAGTGTCTTTATGATATTTTAGTTATGTTACAATAAGTTTGTAATGTTTTTATCATTTTATAGTGTCTTTATGATATTTTAGTTATGTTACAATAAGTTTGTAATGTTTTTATCATTTTATAGTGTCTTTATGATATTTTAGTTATGTTACAATAAGTTTGTAATGTTTTTTATCATTTTATAGTGTCTTTATGATATTTTAGTTATGTTACAATAAGTTTGTAATGTTTTTATCATTTTATAGTGTCTTTATGATATTTTAGTTATGTTACAATAAGTTTGTAATGTTTTTATCATTTTATAGTGTCTTTATGATATTTTAGTTATGTTACAATAAGTTTGTAATGTTTTTATCATTTTATAGTGTCTTTATGATATTTTAGTTATGTTACAATAAGTTTGTAATGTTTTTATCATTTTATAGTGTCTTTATGATATTTTAGTTATGTTACAATAAGTTTGTAATGTTTTTATCATTTTATAGTGTCTTTATGATATTTTAGTTATGTTACAATAAGTTTGTAATGTTTTTATCATTTTATAGTGTCTTTATGATATTTTAGTTAT
Organism: Tachypleus tridentatus; assembly: GCF_004210375.1. Taxonomy (NCBI): domain Eukaryota; kingdom Metazoa; phylum Arthropoda; class Merostomata; order Xiphosura; family Limulidae; genus Tachypleus; species Tachypleus tridentatus. The sequence continues at coordinate 9,894,509 of NW_027467777.1, read as the reverse complement.
GTTACAATAAGTTTGTAATGTTTTTATCATTTTATAGTGTCTTTATGATATTTTAGTTATGTTACAATAAGTTTGTAATGTTTTTTTTATCATTTTATAGTGTCTTTATGATATTTTAGTTATGTTATGAATAAGTTTGTAATGTTTTTATCATTTTATAGTGTCTTTATGATATTTTAGTTATGTTACAATAAGTTTGTAATGTTTTTATCATTTTATAGTGTCTTTATGATATTTTAGTTATGTTACAATAAGTTTGTAATGTTTTTTCATCATTTTATAGTGTCTTTATGATATTTTAGTTATGTTACAATAAGTTTGTAATGTTTTTATCATTTTATAGTGTCTTTATGATATTTTAGTTATGTTACAATAAGTTTGTAATGTTTTTATCATTTTATAGTGTCTTTATGATATTTTAGTTATGTTACAATAAGTTTGTAATGTTTTTATCATTTTATAGTGTCTTTATGATATTTTAGTTATGTTACAATAAGTTTGTAATGTTTTTATCATTTTATAGTGTCTTTATGATATTTTAGTTATGTTACAATAAGTTTGTAATGTTTTTATCATTTTATAGTGTCTTTATGATATTTTAGTTATGTTACAATAAGTTTGTAATGTTTTTATCATTTTATAGTGTCTTTATGATATTTTAGTTATGTTACAATAAGTTTGTAATGTTTTTATCATTTTATAGTGTCTTTATGATATTTTAGTTATGTTACAATAAGTTTGTAATGTTTTTATCATTTTATAGTGTCTTTATGATATTTTAGTTATGTTACAATAAGTTTGTAATGTTTTTATCATTTTATAGTGTCTTTATGATATTTTAGTTATGTTACAATAAGTTTGTAATGTTTTTATCATTTTATAGTGTCTTTATGATATTTTAGTTATGTTACAATAAGTTTGTAATGTTTTTATCATTTTATAGTGTCTTTATGATATTTTAGTTATGTTACAATAAGTTTGTAATGTTTTTATCATTTTATAGTGTCTTTATGATATTTTAGTTATGTTACAATAAGTTTGTAATGTTTTTATCATTTTATAGTGTCTTTATGATATTTTAGTTATGTTACAATAAGTTTGTAATGTTTTTATCATTTTATAGTGTCTTTATGATATTTTAGTTATGTTACAATAAGTTTGTAATGTTTTTATCATTTTATAGTGTCTTTATGATATTTTAGTTATGTTACAATAAGTTTGTAATGTTTTTATCATTTTATAGTGTCTTTATGATATTTTAGTTATGTTACAATAAGTTTGTAATGTTTTTATCATTTTATAGTGTCTTTATGATATTTTAGTTATGTTACAATAAGTTTGTAATGTTTTTATCATTTTATAGTGTCTTTATGATATTTTAGTTATGTTACAATAAGTTTGTAATGTTTTTATCATTTTATAGTGTCTTTATGATATTTTAGTTATGTTACAATAAGTTTGTAATGTTTTTATCATTTTATAGTGTCTTTATGATATTTTAGTTATGTTACAATAAGTTTGTAATGTTTTTATCATTTTATAGTGTCTTTATGATATTTTAGTTATGTTACAATAAGTTTGTAATGTTTTTATCATTTTATAGTGTCTTTATGATATTTTAGTTATGTTACAATAAGTTTGTAATGTTTTTATCATTTTATAGTGTCTTTATGATATTTTAGTTATGTTACAATAAGTTTGTAATGTTTTTATCATTTTATAGTGTCTTTATGATATTTTAGTTATGTTACAATAAGTTTGTAATGTTTTTATCATTTTATAGTGTCTTTATGATATTTTAGTTATGTTACAATAAGTTTGTAATGTTTTTATCATTTTATAGTGTCTTTATGATATTTTAGTTATGTTACAATAAGTTTGTAATGTTTTTATCATTTTATAGTGTCTTTATGATATTTTAGTTATGTTACAATAAGTTTGTAATGTTTTTATCATTTTATAGTGTCTTTATGATATTTTAGTTATGTTACAATAAGTTTGTAATGTTTTTATCATTTTATAGTGTCTTTATGATATTTTAGTTATGTTACAATAAGTTTGTAATGTTTTTATCATTTTATAGTGTCTTTATGATATTTTAGTTATGTTACAATAAGTTTGTAATGTTTTTATCATTTTATAGTGTCTTTATGATATTTTAGTTATGTTACAATAAGTTTGTAATGTTTTTATCATTTTATAGTGTCTTTATGATATTTTAGTTATGTTACAATAAGTTTGTAATGTTTTTATCATTTTATAGTGTCTTTATGATATTTTAGTTATGTTACAATAAGTTTGTAATGTTTTTATCATTTTATAGTGTCTTTATGATATTTTAGTTATGTTACAATAAGTTTGTAATGTTTTTATCATTTTATAGTGTCTTTATGATATTTTAGTTATGTTACAATAAGTTTGTAATGTTTTTATCATTTTATAGTGTCTTTATGATATTTTAGTTATGTTACAATAAGTTTGTAATGTTTTTATCATTTTATAGTGTCTTTATGATATTTTAGTTATGTTACAATAAGTTTGTAATGTTTTTATCATTTTATAGTGTCTTTATGATATTTTAGTTATGTTACAATAAGTTTGTAATGTTTTTATCATTTTATAGTGTCTTTATGATATTTTAGTTATGTTACAATAAGTTTGTAATGTTTTTATCATTTTATAGTGTCTTTATGATATTTTAGTTATGTTACAATAAGTTTGTAATGTTTTTATCATTTTATAGTGTCTTTATGATATTTTAGTTATGTTACAATAAGTTTGTAATGTTTTTATCATTTTATAGTGTCTTTATGATATTTTAGTTATGTTACAATAAGTTTGTAATGTTTTTATCATTTTATAGTGTCTTTATGATATTTTAGTTATGTTACAATAAGTTTGTAATGTTTTTATCATTTTATAGTGTCTTTATGATATTTTAGTTATGTTACAATAAGTTTGTAATGTTTTTATCATTTTATAGTGTCTTTATGATATTTTAGTTATGTTACAATAAGTTTGTAATGTTTTTATCATTTTATAGTGTCTTTATGATATTTTAGTTATGTTACAATAAGTTTGTAATGTTTTTATCATTTTATAGTGTCTTTATGATATTTTAGTTATGTTACAATAAGTTTGTAATGTTTTTATCATTTTATAGTGTCTTTATGATATTTTAGTTATGTTACAATAAGTTTGTAATGTTTTTATCATTTTATAGTGTCTTTATGATATTTTAGTTATGTTACAATAAGTTTGTAATGTTTTTATCATTTTATAGTGTCTTTATGATATTTTAGTTATGTTACAATAAGTTTGTAATGTTTTTATCATTTTATAGTGTCTTTATGATATTTTAGTTATGTTACAATAAGTTTGTAATGTTTTTATCATTTTATAGTGTCTTTATGATATTTTAGTTATGTTACAATAAGTTTGTAATGTTTTTATCATTTTATAGTGTCTTTATGATATTTTAGTTATGTTACAATAAGTTTGTAATGTTTTTATCATTTTATAGTGTCTTTATGATATTTTAGTTATGTTACAATAAGTTTGTAATGTTTTTATCATTTTATAGTGTCTTTATGATATTTTAGTTATGTTACAATAAGTTTGTAATGTTTTTATCATTTTATAGTGTCTTTATGATATTTTAGTTATGTTACAATAAGTTTGTAATGTTTTTATCATTTTATAGTGTCTTTATGATATTTTAGTTATGTTACAATAAGTTTGTAATGTTTTTATCATTTTATAGTGTCTTTATGATATTTTAGTTATGTTACAATAAGTTTGTAATGTTTTTATCATTTTATAGTGTCTTTATGATATTTTAGTTATGTTACAATAAGTTTGTAATGTTTTTATCATTTTATAGTGTCTTTATGATATTTTAGTTATGTTACAATAAGTTTGTAATGTTTTTATCATTTTATAGTGTCTTTATGATATTTTAGTTATGTTACAATAAGTTTGTAATGTTTTTATCATTTTATAGTGTCTTTATGATATTTTAGTTATGTTACAATAAGTTTGTAATGTTTTTATCATTTTATAGTGTCTTTATGATATTTTAGTTATGTTACAATAAGTTTGTAATGTTTTTATCATTTTATAGTGTCTTTATGATATTTTAGTTATGTTACAATAAGTTTGTAATGTTTTTATCATTTTATAGTGTCTTTATGATATTTTAGTTATGTTACAATAAGTTTGTAATGTTTTTATCATTTTATAGTGTCTTTATGATATTTTAGTTATGTTACAATAAGTTTGTAATGTTTTTATCATTTTATAGTGTCTTTATGATATTTTAGTTATGTTACAATAAGTTTGTAATGTTTTTATCATTTTATAGTGTCTTTATGATATTTTAGTTATGTTACAATAAGTTTGTAATGTTTTTTATCATTTTATAGTGTCTTTATGATATTTTAGTTATGTTACAATAAGTTTGTAATGTTTTTATCATTTTATAGTGTCTTTATGATATTTTAGTTATGTTACAATAAGTTTGTAATAAGTTTGTAATGTTTTTTATCATTTTATAGTGTCTTTATGATATTTTAGTTATGTTACAATAAGTTTGTAATGTTTTTATCATTTTATAGTGTCTTTATGATATTTTAGTTATGTTACAATAAGTTTGTAATGTTTTTATCATTTTATAGTGTCTTTATGATATTTTAGTTATGTTACAATAAGTTTGTAATGTTTTTATCATTTTATAGTGTCTTTATGATATTTTAGTTATGTTACAATAAGTTTGTAATGTTTTTATCATTTTATAGTGTCTTTATGATATTTTAGTTATGTTACAATAAGTTTGTAATGTTTTTATCATTTTATAGTGTCTTTATGATATTTTAGTTATGTTACAATAAGTTTGTAATGTTTTTATCATTTTATAGTGTCTTTATGATATTTTAGTTATGTTACAATAAGTTTGTAATGTTTTTATCATTTTATAGTGTCTTTATGATATTTTAGTTATGTTAGTGAATAAGTTTGTAATGTGTTTTTATCATTTTATAGTGTCTTTATGATATTTTAGTTATGTTACAATAAGTTTGTAATGTTTTTATCATTTTATAGTGTCTTTATGATATTTTAGTTATGTTACAATAAGTTTGTAATGTTTTTATCATTTTATAGTGTCTTTATGATATTTTAGTTATGTTACAATAAGTTTGTAATGTTTTTATCATTTTATAGTGTCTTTATGATATTTTAGTTATGTTACAATAAGTTTGTAATGTTTTTATCATTTTATAGTGTCTTTATGATATTTTAGTTATGTTACAATAAGTTTGTAATGTTTTTATCATTTTATAGTGTCTTTATGATATTTTAGTTATGTTACAATAAGTTTGTAATGTTTTTATCATTTTATAGTGTCTTTATGATATTTTAGTTATGTTACAATAAGTTTGTAATGTTTTTATCATTTTATAGTGTCTTTATGATATTTTAGTTATGTTACAATAAGTTTGTAATGTTTTTATCATTTTATAGTGTCTTTATGATATTTTAGTTATGTTACAATAAGTTTGTAATGTTTTTATCATTTTATAGTGTCTTTATGATATTTTAGTTATGTTACAATAAGTTTGTAATGTTTTTATCATTTTATAGTGTCTTTATGATATTTTAGTTATGTTACAATAAGTTTGTAATGTTTTTATCATTTTATAGTGTCTTTATGATATTTTAGTTATGTTACAATAAGTTTGTAATGTTTTTATCATTTTATAGTGTCTTTATGATATTTTAGTTATGTTACAATAAGTTTGTAATGTTTTTATCATTTTTATCATTTTATAGTGTCTTTATGATATTTTAGTTATGTTAGAATAAGTTTGTAATGTTTTTATCATTTTATAGTGTCTTTATGATATTTTAGTTATGTTACAATAAGTTTGTAATGTTTTTATCATTTTATAGTGTCTTTATGATATTTTAGTTATGTTACAATAAGTTTGTAATGTTTTTATCATTTTATAGTGTCTTTATGATATTTTAGTTATGTTACAATAAGTTTGTAATGTTTTTATCATTTTATAGTGTCTTTATGATATTTTAGTTATGTTACAATAAGTTTGTAATGTTTTTATCATTTTATATCATTTTATAGTGTCTTTATGATATTTTAGTTATGTTACAATAAGTTTGTAATGTTTTTATCATTTTATAGTGTCTTTATGATATTTTAGTTATGTTACAATAAGTTTGTAATGTTTTTATCATTTTATAGTGTCTTTATGATATTTTAGTTATGTTACAATAAGTTTGTAATGTTTTTATCATTTTATAGTGTCTTTATGATATTTTAGTTATGTTACAATAAGTTTGTAATGTTTTTATCATTTTATAGTGTCTTTATGATATTTTAGTTATGTTACAATAAGTTTGTAATGTTTTTATCATTTTATAGTGTCTTTATGATATTTTAGTTATGTTACAATAAGTTTGTAATGTTTTTATCATTTTATAGTGTCTTTATGATATTTTAGTTATGTTACAATAAGTTTGTAATGTTTTTATCATTTTATAGTGTCTTTATGATATTTTAGTTATGTTACAATAAGTTTGTAATGTTTTTATCATTTTATAGTGTCTTTATGATATTTTAGTTATGTTACAATAAGTTTGTAATGTTTTTATCATTTTATAGTGTCTTTATGATATTTTAGTTATGTTACAATAAGTTTGTAATGTTTTTATCATTTTATAGTGTCTTTATGATATTTTAGTTATGTTACAATAAGTTTGTAATGTTTTTATCATTTTATAGTGTCTTTATGATATTTTAGTTATGTTACAATAAGTTTGTAATGTTTTTATCATTTTATAGTGTCTTTATGATATTTTAGTTATGTTACAATAAGTTTGTAATGTTTTTATCATTTTATAGTGTCTTTATGATATTTTAGTTATGTTACAATAAGTTTGTAATGTTTTTATCATTTTATAGTGTCTTTATGATATTTTAGTTATGTTACAATAAGTTTGTAATGTTTTTATCATTTTATAGTGTCTTTATGATATTTTAGTTATGTTACAATAAGTTTGTAATGTTTTTATCATTTTATAGTGTCTTTATGATATTTTAGTTATGTTACAATAAGTTTGTAATGTTTTTATCATTTTATAGTGTCTTTATGATATTTTAGTTATGTTACAATAAGTTTGTAATGTTTTTATCATTTTATAGTGTCTTTATGATATTTTAGTTATGTTACAATAAGTTTGTAATGTTTTTATCATTTTATAGTGTCTTTATGATATTTTAGTTATGTTACAATAAGTTTGTAATGTTTTTATCATTTTATAGTGTCTTTATGATATTTTAGTTATGTTACAATAAGTTTGTAATGTTTTTATCATTTTATAGTGTCTTTATGATATTTTAGTTATGTTACAATAAGTTTGTAATGTTTTTATCATTTTATAGTGTCTTTATGATATTTTAGTTATGTTACAATAAGTTTGTAATGTTTTTATCATTTTATAGTGTCTTTATGATATTTTAGTTATGTTACAATAAGTTTGTAATGTTTTTATCATTTTATAGTGTCTTTATGATATTTTAGTTATGTTACAATAAGTTTGTAATGTTTTTATCATTTTATAGTGTCTTTATGATATTTTAGTTATGTTACAATAAGTTTGTAATGTTTTTATCATTTTATAGTGTCTTTATGATATTTTAGTTATGTTACAATAAGTTTGTAATGTTTTTATCATTTTATAGTGTCTTTATGATATTTTAGTTATGTTACAATAAGTTTGTAATGTTTTTATCATTTTATAGTGTCTTTATGATATTTTAGTTATGTTACAATAAGTTTGTAATGTTTTTATCATTTTATAGTGTCTTTATGATATTTTAGTTATGTTACAATAAGTTTGTAATGTTTTTATCATTTTATAGTGTCTTTATGATATTTTAGTTATGTTACAATAAGTTTGTAATGTTTTTATCATTTTATAGTGTCTTTATGATATTTTAGTTATGTTACAATAAGTTTGTAATGTTTTTATCATTTTATAGTGTCTTTATGATATTTTAGTTATGTTACAATAAGTTTGTAATGTTTTTATCATTTTATAGTGTCTTTATGATATTTTAGTTATGTTACAATAAGTTTGTAATGTTTTTATCATTTTATAGTGTCTTTATGATATTTTAGTTATGTTACAATAAGTTTGTAATGTTTTTATCATTTTATAGTGTCTTTATGATATTTTAGTTATGTTAGTGTCTTTAATAAGTTTGTAATGTTTTTATCATTTTATAGTGTCTTTATGATATTTTAGTTATGTTACAATAAGTTTGTAATGTTTTTATCATTTTATAGTGTCTTTATGATATTTTAGTTATGTTACAATAAGTTTGTAATGTTTTTATCATTTTATAGTGTCTTTATGATATTTTAGTTATGTTACAATAAGTTTGTAATGTTTTTATCATTTTATAGTGTCTTTATGATATTTTAGTTATGTTACAATAAGTTTGTAATGTTTTTATCATTTTATAGTGTCTTTATGATATTTTAGTTATGTTACAATAAGTTTGTAATGTTTTTATCATTTTATAGTGTCTTTATGATATTTTAGTTATGTTACAATAAGTTTGTAATGTTTTTATCATTTTATAGTGTCTTTATGATATTTTAGTTATGTTACAATAAGTTTGTAATGTTTTTATCATTTTATAGTGTCTTTATGATATTTTAGTTATGTTACAATAAGTTTGTAATGTTTTTATCATTTTATAGTGTCTTTATGATATTTTAGTTATGTTACAATAAGTTTGTAATGTTTTTATCATTTTATAGTGTCTTTATGATATTTTAGTTATGTTACAATAAGTTTGTAATGTTTTTATCATTTTATAGTGTCTTTATGATATTTTAGTTATGTTACAATAAGTTTGTAATGTTTTTATCATTTTATAGTGTCTTTATGATATTTTAGTTATGTTACAATAAGTTTGTAATGTTTTTATCATTTTATAGTGTCTTTATGATATTTTAGTTATGTTACAATAAGTTTGTAATGTTTTTATCATTTTATAGTGTCTTTATGATATTTTAGTTATGTTACAATAAGTTTGTAATGTTTTTATCATTTTATAGTGTCTTTATGATATTTTAGTTATGTTACAATAAGTTTGTAATGTTTTTATCATTTTATAGTGTCTTTATGATATTTTAGTTATGTTACAATAAGTTTGTAATGTTTTTATCATTTTATAGTGTCTTTATGATATTTTAGTTATGTTACAATAAGTTTGTAATGTTTTTATCATTTTATAGTGTCTTTATGATATTTTAGTTATGTTACAATAAGTTTGTAATGTTTTTATCATTTTATAGTGTCTTTATGATATTTTAGTTATGTTACAATAAGTTTGTAATGTTTTTATCATTTTATAGTGTCTTTATGATATTTTAGTTATGTTACAATAAGTTTGTAATGTTTTTATCATTTTATAGTGTCTTTATGATATTTTAGTTATGTTACAATAAGTTTGTAATGTTTTTATCATTTTATAGTGTCTTTATGATATTTTAGTTATGTTACAATAAGTTTGTAATGTTTTTATCATTTTATAGTGTCTTTATGATATTTTAGTTATGTTACAATAAGTTTGTAATGTTTTTATCATTTTATAGTGTCTTTATGATATTTTAGTTATGTTACAATAAGTTTGTAATGTTTTTATCATTTTATAGTGTCTTTATGATATTTTAGTTATGTTACAATAAGTTTGTAATGTTTTTATCATTTTATAGTGTCTTTATGATATTTTAGTTATGTTACAATAAGTTTGTAATGTTTTTATCATTTTATAGTGTCTTTATGATATTTTAGTTATGTTACAATAAGTTTGTAATGTTTTTATCATTTTATAGTGTCTTTATGATATTTTAGTTATGTTACAATAAGTTTGTAATGTTTTTATCATTTTATAGTGTCTTTATGATATTTTAGTTATGTTACAATAAGTTTGTAATGTTTTTATCATTTTATAGTGTCTTTATGATATTTTAGTTATGTTACAATAAGTTTGTAATGTTTTTATCATTTTATAGTGTCTTTATGATATTTTAGTTATGTTACAATAAGTTTGTAATGTTTTTATCATTTTATAGTGTCTTTATGATATTTTAGTTATGTTACAATAAGTTTGTAATGTTTTTATCATTTTATAGTGTCTTTATGATATTTTAGTTATGTTACAATAAGTTTGTAATGTTTTTATCATTTTATAGTGTCTTTATGATATTTTAGTTATGTTACAATAAGTTTGTAATGTTTTTATCATTTTATAGTGTCTTTATGATATTTTAGTTATGTTACAATAAGTTTGTAATGTTTTTATCATTTTATAGTGTCTTTATGATATTTTAGTTATGTTACAATAAGTTTGTAATGTTTTTATCATTTTATAGTGTCTTTATGATATTTTAGTTATGTTACAATAAGTTTGTAATGTTTTTATCATTTTATAGTGTCTTTATGATATTTTAGTTATGTTACAATAAGTTTGTAATGTTTTTATCATTTTATAGTGTCTTTATGATATTTTAGTTATGTTACAATAAGTTTGTAATGTTTTTATCATTTTATAGTGTCTTTATGATATTTTAGTTTACAATAAGTTTGTAATGTTTTTATCATTTTATAGTGTCTTTATGATATTTTAGTTATGTTACAATAAGTTTGTAATGTTTTTATCATTTTATAGTGTCTTTATGATATTTTAGTTATGTTACAATAAGTTTGTAATGTTTTTATCATTTTATAGTGTCTTTATGATATTTTAGTTATGTTACAATAAGTTTGTAATGTTTTTATCATTTTATAGTGTCTTTATGATATTTTAGTTATGTTACAATAAGTTTGTAATGTTTTTATCATTTTATAGTGTCTTTATGATATTTTAGTTATGTTACAATAAGTTTGTAATGTTTTTATCATTTTATAGTGTCTTTATGATATTTTAGTTATGTTACAATAAGTTTGTAATGTTTTTATCATTTTATAGTGTCTTTATGATATTTTAGTTATGTTACAATAAGTTTGTAATGTTTTTATCATTTTATAGTGTCTTTATGATATTTTAGTTATGTTACAATAAGTTTGTAATGTTTTTATCATTTTATAGTGTCTTTATGATATTTTAGTTATGTTACAATAAGTTTGTAATGTTTTTATCATTTTATAGTGTCTTTATGATATTTTAGTTATGTTACAATAAGTTTGTAATGTTTTTATCATTTTATAGTGTCTTTATGATATTTTAGTTATGTTACAATAAGTTTGTAATGTTTTTATCATTTTATAGTGTCTTTATGATATTTTAGTTATGTTACAATAAGTTTGTAATGTTTTTATCATTTTATAGTGTCTTTATGATATTTTAGTTATGTTACAATAAGTTTGTAATGTTTTTATCATTTTATAGTGTCTTTATGATATTTTAGTTATGTTACAATAAGTTTGTAATGTTTTTATCATTTTATAGTGTCTTTATGATATTTTAGTTATGTTACAATAAGTTTGTAATGTTTTTATCATTTTATAGTGTCTTTATGATATTTTAGTTATGTTACAATAAGTTTGTAATGTTTTTATCATTTTATAGTGTCTTTATGATATTTTAGTTATGTTACAATAAGTTTGTAATGTTTTTATCATTTTATAGTGTCTTTATGATATTTTAGTTATGTTACAATAAGTTTGTAATGTTTTTATCATTTTATAGTGTCTTTATGATATTTTAGTTATGTTACAATAAGTTTGTAATGTTTTTATCATTTTATAGTGTCTTTATGATATTTTAGTTATGTTACAATAAGTTTGTAATGTTTTTATCATTTTATAGTGTCTTTATGATATTTTAGTTATGTTACAATAAGTTTGTAATGTTTTTTTATCATTTTATAGTGTCTTTATGATATTTTAGTTATGTTACAATAAGTTTGTAATGTTTTTATCATTTTATAGTGTCTTTATGATATTTTAGTTATGTTACAATAAGTTTGTAATGTTTTTATCATTTTATAGTGTCTTTATGATATTTTAGTTATGTTACAATAAGTTTGTAATGTTTTTATCATTTTATAGTGTCTTTATGATATTTTAGTTATGTTACAATAAGTTTGTAATGTTTTTATCATTTTATAGTGTCTTTATGATATTTTAGTTATGTTACAATAAGTTTGTAATGTGTTTTATCATTTTATAGTGTCTTTATGATATTTTAGTTATGTTACAATAAGTTTGTAATGTTTTTATCATTTTATAGTGTCTTTATGATATTTTAGTTATGTTACAATAAGTTTGTAATGTTTTTATCATTTTATAGTGTCTTTATGATATTTTAGTTATGTTACAATAAGTTTGTAATGTTTTTATCATTTTATAGTGTCTTTATGATATTTTAGTTATGTTACAATAAGTTTGTAATGTTTTTATCATTTTATAGTGTCTTTATGATATTTTAGTTATGTTACAATAAGTTTGTAATGTTTTTATCATTTTATAGTGTCTTTATGATATTTTAGTTATGTTACAATAAGTTTGTAATGTTTTTATCATTTTATAGTGTCTTTATGATATTTTAGTTATGTTACAATAAGTTTGTAATGTTTTTATCATTTTATAGTGTCTTTATGATATTTTAGTTATGTTACAATAAGTTTGTAATGTTTTTATCATTTTATAGTGTCTTTATGATATTTTAGTTATGTTACAATAAGTTTGTAATGTTTTTTATCATTTTACAATAAGTTTGTAATGTTTTTATCATTTTATAGTGTCTTTATGATATTTTAGTTATGTTACAATAAGTTTGTAATGTTTTTATCATTTTATAGTGTCTTTATGATATTTTAGTTATGTTACAATAAGTTTGTAATGTTTTTATCATTTTATAGTGTCTTTATGATATTTTAGTTATGTTACAATAAGTTTGTAATGTTTTTATCATTTTATAGTGTCTTTATGATATTTTAGTTATGTTACAATAAGTTTGTAATGTTTTTATCATTTTATAGTGTCTTTATGATATTTTAGTTATGTTACAATAAGTTTGTAATGTTTTTATCATTTTATAGTGTCTTTATGATATTTTAGTTATGTTACAATAAGTTTGTAATGTTTTTATCATTTTATAGTGTCTTTATGATATTTTAGTTATGTTACAATAAGTTTGTAATGTTTTTATCATTTTATAGTGTCTTTATGATATTTTAGTTATGTTACAATAAGTTTGTAATGTTTTTATCATTTTATAGTGTCTTTATGATATTTTAGTTATGTTACAATAAGTTTGTAATGTTTTTATCATTTTATAGTGTCTTTATGATATTTTAGTTATGTTACAATAAGTTTGTAATGTTTTTATCATTTTATAGTGTCTTTATGATATTTTAGTTATGTTACAATAAGTTTGTAATGTTTTTATCATTTTATAGTGTCTTTATGATATTTTAGTTATGTTACAATAAGTTTGTAATGTTTTTATCATTTTATAGTGTCTTTATGATATTTTAGTTATGTTACAATAAGTTTGTAATGTTTTTATCATTTTATAGTGTCTTTATGATATTTTAGTTATGTTACAATAAGTTTGTAATGTTTTTATCATTTTATAGTGTCTTTATGATATTTTAGTTATGTTACAATAAGTTTGTAATGTTTTTATCATTTTATAGTGTCTTTATGATATTTTAGTTATGTTACAATAAGTTTGTAATGTTTTTTATCATTTTATAGTGTCTTTATGATATTTTAGTTATGTTGAATAAGTTTGTAATGTCTTTATGATATTTTTTATCATTTTATAGTGTCTTTATGATATTTTAGTTATGTTACAATAAGTTTGTAATGTTTTTATCATTTTATAGTGTCTTTATGATATTTTAGTTATGTTACAATAAGTTTGTAATGTTTTTATCATTTTATAGTGTCTTTATGATATTTTAGTTATGTTACAATAAGTTTGTAATGTTTTTATCATTTTATAGTGTCTTTATGATATTTTAGTTATGTTACAATAAGTTTGTAATGTTTTTATCATTTTATAGTGTCTTTATGATATTTTAGTTATGTTACAATAAGTTTGTAATGTTTTTATCATTTTATAGTGTCTTTATGATATTTTAGTTATGTTACAATAAGTTTGTAATGTTTTTATCATTTTATAGTGTCTTTATGATATTTTAGTTATGTTACAATAAGTTTGTAATGTTTTTATCATTTTATAGTGTCTTTATGATATTTTATATTTTAGTTAATGTTAGTGTCAATAAGTTTGTAATGTTTTTATCATTTTATAGTGTCTTTATGATATTTTAGTTATGTTACAATAAGTTTGTAATGTTTTTATCATTTTATAGTGTCTTTATGATATTTTAGTTATGTTACAATAAGTTTGTAATGTTTTTATCATTTTATAGTGTCTTTATGATATTTTAGTTATGTTACAATAAGTTTGTAATGTTTTTATCATTTTATAGTGTCTTTATGATATTTTAGTTATGTTACAATAAGTTTGTAATGTTTTTATCATTTTATAGTGTCTTTATGATATTTTAGTTATGTTACAATAAGTTTGTAATGTTTTTATCATTTTATAGTGTCTTTATGATATTTTAGTTATGTTACAATAAGTTTGTAATGTTTTTATCATTTTATAGTGTCTTTATGATATTTTAGTTATGTTACAATAAGTTTGTAATGTTTTTATCATTTTATAGTGTCTTTATGATATTTTAGTTATGTTACAATAAGTTTGTAATGTTTTTATCATTTTATAGTGTCTTTATGATATTTTAGTTATGTTACAATAAGTTTGTAATGTTTTTATCATTTTATAGTGTCTTTATGATATTTTAGTTATGTTACAATAAGTTTGTAATGTCTTTTTATCATTTTATAGTGTCTTTATGATATTTTAGTTATGTTACAATAAGTTTGTAATGTTTTTATCATTTTATAGTGTCTTTATGATATTTTAGTTATGTTACAATAAGTTTGTAATGTTTTTATCATTTTATAGTGTCTTTATGATATTTTAGTTATGTTACAATAAGTTTGTAATGTTTTTATCATTTTATAGTGTCTTTATGATATTTTAGTTATGTTACAATAAGTTTGTAATGTTTTTATCATTTTATAGTGTCTTTATGATATTTTAGTTATGTTACAATAAGTTTGTAATGTTTTTATCATTTTATAGTGTCTTTATGATATTTTAGTTATGTTACAATAAGTTTGTAATGTTTTTATCATTTTATAGTGTCTTTATGATATTTTAGTTATGTTACAATAAGTTTGTAATGTTTTTATCATTTTATAGTGTCTTTATGATATTTTAGTTATGTTACAATAAGTTTGTAATGTTTTTATCATTTTATAGTGTCTTTATGATATTTTAGTTATGTTACAATAAGTTTGTAATGTTTTTTATCATTTTATAGTGTCTTTATGATATTTTAGTTATGTTACAATAAGTTTGTAATGTTTTTATCATTTTATAGTGTCTTTATGATATTTTAGTTATGTTACAATAAGTTTGTAATGTTTTTTTTTATCATTTTATAGTGTCTTTATGATATTTTAGTTATGTTACAATAAGTTTGTAATGTTTTTATCATTTTATAGTGTCTTTATGATATTTTAGTTATGTTACAATAAGTTTGTAATGTTTTTATCATTTTATAGTGTCTTTATGATATTTTAGTTATGTTACAATAAGTTTGTAATGTTTTTATCATTTTATAGTGTCTTTATGATATTTTAGTTATGTTACAATAAGTTTGTAATTTATAGTGTTTTTATCATTTTATAGTGTCTTTATGATATTTTAGTTATGTTACAATAAGTTTGTAATGTTTTTTATCATTTTATAGTGTCTTTATGATATTTTAGTTATGTTACAATAAGTTTGTAATGTTTTTATCATTTTATAGTGTCTTTATGATATTTTAGTTATGTTACAATAAGTTTGTAATGTTTTTATCATTTTATAGTGTCTTTATGATATTTTAGTTATGTTACAATAAGTTTGTAATGTTTTTATCATTTTATAGTGTCTTTATGATATTTTAGTTATGTTACAATAAGTTTGTAATGTTTTTATCATTTTATAGTGTCTTTATGATATTTTAGTTATGTTACAATAAGTTTGTAATGTTTTTATCATTTTATAGTGTCTTTATGATATTTTAGTTATGTTACAATAAGTTTGTAATGTTTTTATCATTTTATAGTGTCTTTATGATATTTTAGTTATGTTACAATAAGTTTGTAATGTTTTTATCATTTTATAGTGTCTTTATGATATTTTAGTTATGTTACAATAAGTTTGTAATGTTTTTATCATTTTATAGTGTCTTTATGATATTTTAGTTATGTTACAATAAGTTTGTAATGTTTTTATCATTTTATAGTGTCTTTATGATATTTTAGTTATGTTACAATAAGTTTGTAATGTTTTTATCATTTTATAGTGTCTTTATGATATTTTAGTTATGTTACAATAAGTTTGTAATGTTTTTATCATTTTATAGTGTCTTTATGATATTTTAGTTATGTTACAATAAGTTTGTAATGTTTTTATCATTTTATAGTGTCTTTATGATATTTTAGTTATGTTACAATAAGTTTGTAATGTTTTTATCATTTTATAGTGTCTTTATGATATTTTTTATGTTACAATAAGTTTGTAATGTTTTTATCATTTTATAGTGTCTTTATGATATTTTAGTTATGTTACAATAAGTTTGTAATGTTTTATCATTTTATAGTGTCTTTATGATATTTTAGTTATGTTACAATAAGTTTGTAATGTTTTTATCATTTTATAGTGTCTTTATGATATTTTAGTTATGTTACAATAAGTTTGTAATGTTTTTATCATTTTATAGTGTCTTTATGATATTTTAGTTATGTTACAATAAGTTTGTAATGTTTTTATCATTTTATAGTGTCTTTATGATATTTTAGTTATGTTACAATAAGTTTGTAATGTTTTTATCATTTTATAGTGTCTTTATTTATTTTATATGTTTTAGTTATGTTTTTATATTTTATAGTGTCTTTATGATATTTTAGTTTGTAATGTGTTTTTATCATTTTATAGTGTCTTTATGATATTTTAGTTATGTTACAATAAGTTTGTAATGTTTTTATCATTTTATAGTGTCTTTATGATATTTTAGTTATGTTACAATAAGTTTGTAATGTAATTTTTATCATTTTATAGTGTCTTTATGATATTTTAGTTATGTTACAATAAGTTTGTAATGTTTTTATCATTTTATAGTGTCTTTATGATATTTTAGTTATGTTACAATAAGTTTGTAATGTTTTTATCATTTTATAGTGTCTTTATGATATTTTAGTTATGTTACAATAAGTTTGTAATGTTTTTATCATTTTATAGTGTCTTTATGATATTTTAGTTATGTTACAATAAGTTTGTAATGTCTTTTTTTATCATTTTATAGTGTCTTTATGATATTTTATACAAGTTTGTAATGTCATTTTATAGTGTTTATGATATTTTAGTTATGTTACAATAAGTTTGTAATGTTTTTATCATTTTATAGTGTCTTTATGATATTTTAGTTATGTTAGAATAAGTTTGTAATGTTTTTATCATTTTATAGTGTCTTTATGATATTTTAGTTATGTTACAATAAGTTTGTAATGTTTTTATCATTTTATAGTGTCTTTATGATATTTTAGTTATGTTACAATAAGTTTGTAATGTTTTTTATCATTTTATAGTGTCTTTATGATATTTTAGTTATGTTACAATAAGTTTGTAAGTTTTTATCATTTTATAGTGTCTTTATCATATTTATAGTGTTCAATAAGTTTGTATGTTTTTTTATCATTTTATAGTGTCTTTATGTTACAATAAGTTTGTAATGTTTTTATCATTTTATAGTGTCTTTATGATATTTTAGTTATGTTACAATAAGTTTGTAATGTTTTTATCATTTTATAGTGTCTTTATGATATTTTAGTTATGTTACAATAAGTTTGTAATGTTTTTATCATTTTATAGTGTCTTTATGATATTTTAGTTATGTTACAATAAGTTTGTAATGTTTTTATCATTTTATAGTGTCTTTATGATATCATTTTATCATTTTATAGTGTCTTTATGTTACAATAAGTTTGTAATGTTTTTATCATTTTATAGTGTCTTTATGATATTTTAGTTATGTTACAATAAGTTTGTAATGTTTTTATCATTTTATAGTGTCTTTATGATATTTTAGTTATGTTACAATAAGTTTGTAATGTTTTTATCATTTTATAGTGTCTTTATGATATTTTAGTTATGTTACAATAAGTTTGTAATGTTTTTATCATTTTATAGTGTCTTTATGATATTTTAGTTATGTTAGAATAAGTTTGTAATGTTTTTATCATTTTATAGTGTCTTTATGATATTTTAGTTATGTTACAATAAGTTTGTAATGTTTTTATCATTTTATAGTGTCTTTATGATATTTTAGTTATGTTACAATAAGTTTGTAATGTTTTTATCATTTTATAGTGTCTTTATGATATTTTAGTTTTACAATAGTTAATGTTTTTATCAATAAGATATTTTGTAATGTTTTTATCATTTTATAGTGTCTTTATGATATTTTAGTTATGTTTTTAAGTTTGTAATGTTTTTATCATTTTATAGTGTCTTTATATATTTTAGTTATGTTACAATACATTTGTAATATTTATCATTTTGTAGTGTCTTTATGATATTTTAGTTATGTTACAATAAGTTTGTAATGTTTTTATCATTTTATAGTGTCTTTATGATATTTTAGTTATGTTACAATAAGTTTGTAATGTTTTTATCATTTTATAGTGTCTTTATGATATTTTAGTTATGTTACAATAAGTTTGTAATACAATAAGTTTTTTTTATCATTTTATAGTGTCTTTATGATATTTTAGTTATGTTAATAAGTTTGTAATAAGTTTGTAATGTTTTTTATCATTTTATAGTATCAATAAGTTTTATGATATTTTAGTTATGTTACAATAAGTTTGTAATAAGTTTGTAATTTTTATCATTTTATAGTGTCTTTATGATATTTTAGTTATGTTACAATAAGTTTGTAATGTATAGTGTCTTTATTTTTATCATTTTATAGTGTCTTTATGATATTTTAGTTATGTTAGAATAAGTTTGTAATGTTTTTATCATTTTATAGTGTCTTTATGATATTTTAGTTATGTTACAATAAGTTTGTAATGTTTTTATCATTTTATAGTGTCTTTATGATATTTTAGTTATGTTACAATAAGTTTGTAATGTTTTTATCATTTTATAGTGTCTTTATGATATTTTAGTTATGTTACAATAAGTTTGTAATGTTTTTATCATTTTATAGTGTCTTTATTATTTTAGTTATGTTACAATAAGTTTGTATGTTTTTTATCATTTTTTATGTCTTTATGATATTTTAGTTATACAATAAGTTTGTAATGTTTTTTTATCATTTTTATCATTTTATAGTTGTCTTTATGATATTTTAGTTATGTTACAATAAGTTTGTAATGTTTTTATCATTTTATAGTGTCTTTATGATATTTTAGTTATGTTACAATAAGTTTGTAATGTTTTTATCATTTTATAGTGTCTTTATGATATTTTAGTTATGTTACAATAAGTTTGTAATGTTTTTTATCATTTTATAGTGTCAATAAGTTTTATGATATTTTAGTTATGTTACAATAAGTTTGTAATGTTTTTATCATTTTATAGTGTCTTTATGATATTTTAGTTATGTTAGAATAAGTTTGTAATGTTTTTTATCATTTTATAGTGTCTTTATGATATTTTAGTTATGTTACAATAAGTTTGTAATGTTTTTTATCATTTTATAGTGTCTTTATGATATTTTAGTTATGTTACAATAAGTTTGTAATGTGTTTTATCATTTTATAGTGTCTTTATGATATTTTAGTTATGTTACAATAAGTTTGTAATGTTTTATCATTTTATCATTTTATAGTGTCTTTATGTCTTTATGATATTTTAGTTATGTTACAATAAGTTTGTAATGTTTTTATCATTTTATAGTGTCTTTATGATATTTTAGTTATGTTACAATAAGTTTGTAATGTTTTTATCATTTTATAGTGTCTTTATGATATTTTTATGTTACAATAAGTTTGTAATGTTTTTTATCATTTTATAGTGTCTTTATGATATTTAAGTTTGTTAATGTTTTTATCATTTTATAGTGTCTTTATGATATTTTAGTTATGTTACAATAAGTTTGTAATGTTTTTATCATTTTATAGTGTCTTTATGATATTTTAGTTATGTTACAATAAGTTTGTAATGTTTTTATCATTTTATAGTGTCTTTATGATATTTTAGTTATGTTACAATAAGTTTGTAATGTTTTATCATTTTAGTGTCTTTATGATATTTTAGTTATGTTACAATAAGTTTGTAATGTTTTTATCATTTTATAGTGTCTTTATGATATTTTAGTTATGTTACAATAAGTTTGTAATGTTTTTATCATTTTATAGTGTCTTTATGATATTTTAGTTATGTTACAATAAGTTTGTAATGTTTTTTATCATTTTATAGTGTCTTTATGATATTTTAGTTATGTTACAATAAGTTTGTAATGTTTTTTTATCATTTTATAGTGTCTTTATGATATTTTAGTTATGTTACAATAAGTTTGTAATGTTTTTATCATTTTATAGTGTCTTTATGATATTTTAGTTATGTTACAATAAGTTTGTAATGTTTTTATCATTTTATAGTGTCTTTATGATATTTTAGTTATGTTACAATAAGTTTGTAATGTGTTTTATCATTTTATAGTGTCTTTATGATATTTTAGTTATGTTAGAATAAGTTTGTAATGTGTCTTTTGATATTTTAGATATTTAGAATAAGTTTGTAATGTTTTTTATCATTTTATAGTGTCTTTATGATATTTTAGTTATGTTACAATAAGTTTGTAATGTTTTTATCATTTTATAGTGTCTTTATGATATTTTAGTTATGTTACAATAAGTTTGTAATGTTTTTATCATTTTATAGTGTCTTTATGATATTTTTTAGTTATGTTACAATAAGTTTGTAATGTTTTATCATTTTATATCAGTTATGTTAGAATAGTAATGTCTTTATGATATTTTAGTTATGTTACAATAAGTTTGTAATGTTTTTATCATTTTATAGTGTCTTTATGATATTTTAGTTATGTTAGAATAAGTTTGTAATGTCTTTTTATCATTTTATAGTGTCTTTATGATATTTTAGTTATGTTACAATAAGTTTGTAATGTTTTTATCATTTTATAGTGTCTTTATGATATTTTAGTTATGTTACAATAAGTTTGTAATGTTTTTATCATTTTATAGTGTCTTTATGATATTTTAGTTATGTTACAATAAGTTTGTAATGTTTTTATCATTTTATAGTGTCTTTATGATATTTTAGTTATGTTAGAATAAGTTTGTAATGTTTTATCATTTTATAGTGTCTTTATGATATTTTAGTTATGTTACAATAAGTTTGTAATGTTTTTATCATTTTATAGTGTCTTTATGATATTTTAGTTAT